>NW_024806685.1:0-3919 GCF_019175285.1 Sceloporus undulatus | reverse complement strand
GTATTGTAAGCCACTTTGAACACAATCTTGGGATGAGAAAGTGCACACAAAAGAATAATTGGAGAGTTATAACTCACTTTGGATGCAATTTTGGGGTGGGAGAGTGGCATACAAAGGAAAACCTGGAAAGGTGTAACCTTCTTTGGGTGCAATCTTAGATTAGAGAGCTGCATACAAAAGAAAACTTGGAGAGTTGTAACCCACTTTGGCATACAAAAGAAAGTGTGGAGAGTTGTAACTCACTTTGGACGAGAGCAGCATACAAAAGAAAACTTGGAAAGTTGTAACCCATTTTGGACACAATCTTAGGGTGGACAAGTGGCATACAAAAGAAAATTTGGAGAGTTGTAACCCACTTTGAATGCATTCACATGAATTTGCTAGTTCAGCGAATTTACATTAATTCGAATTGTGTTCGAACTGACCTACCATTGCCCGAAAATAGCTTGCCATTGCCCGAAATAGCGTGTGATCACATCTCATGCAATAACGTGAAACCCCATGATTGCATTCCGACTGACTTCCCGTTGCCCGAAATTGCTTGTGGTAGTCTATCACACAATAACGTTAAACCCCATGATTGCGTTCAGATTGCCATTGGATTATACTTCCAGTTTCCCTTGTTTGATAATGTCCCTTGTTTCCTCCCTTCCTCAACCCCTGCAATCTCTCTGCCTTCCTCGCTTTCTTGCAATGCATCCAGCCCCCATCTACCAAGGAGGGATCAATACCAATGAACGATCGGGTTTGACCTGCTTAGGCAAACAGTAGTAATTGTTAGCAGTCCCCTCTTTTCCACAATCGCATGGAACACTGATTTGTTTGCATATTTTATATTAATCCAGAATGGGGGCTGGGTGGAGATGCATAAACTTTAGGAGTGAAATTCAATGTTTTTTGGGGCAGACCTAGGATGAATTGGGTCTCTGCCCCATCTTAGGTCTACCAGTTTTTCCCCCTTCCATAGAAGCCACAACTAGACTAGAGAAATAAAAGCCCGTCGCTTCCATCCAGCCTTGCATGCAAGCCAGCCACCAATCAATAGAGTCTGGGAAATTAATCTTTTTTTTCTCCAGAGCCTACACTGAGACTGTCTTAAAGAGGTAAGGTGAGTTCAAGGGTTAGTAGCAGCTGACTGGTAAATAATATTCTCTACCAAGGGAACCCTTTGAGAGGTGGAAGGAGGGAGGGAGAGGCCAGAAAGATGGAGGGACAAGGCAGGGAAAAATAGGAAGGATGCTAGGATGGCACTTGAACGATAACGGCAAAGCCCTAGAAAAATAAAAGATATTTGTGTAGACACAGCTAGGAAGAGGAGGCACATGCAAACAGGAAGAGTCAATAAGTCAGAATAATAATTAGAATACTGGAGTGGAATAGTAATAGTTAGATAGAGAGAAGAGATAGTGATAGATTAGAAACAGGGCAGATATAGATAAGAAGAGAGAATGTTGATCTATTAGAATAATGATTAGAAACTTACAGTAGAATAATTTAAATTTATTATTATTATTATATTTGAAAATGATGCACAGACAGCGACAGAGTGAGAGAGAAATACTGGGGGAAGTTTAAAACAATATTTTCTGTGTCAAAGACAGAAGCAAAAATATGGAAAATAAGCAACAATTTGGTTAGTTGAATAAACAGAGCAGAAATAGTACAGATAGAGAGAAGGGGGAAAGAAAGAGGACAGAGAGAGAATGAGATGATAGATAGTGAGGAACATTTTAAAAAATAGATTTTCAAGGCAAATACTTGAGACGTAAGCAAACATTAGGCCAGATAGACAAACGGTGAACCAACAGCAGAGAGGAAAACTTGCAAATAAAGAAGAGGTGAATAGATAGATAAGATATTAAAGGGGATGGCAGGAAGGAAGAGAGGGCATGTTTGGAACGAAAAGTGATGGTTTCCTATCTTTTCCAGGATGGTGGCATCTTGCAAGATGAACTAAGCAGTCTTGTGTACCTGTGGTCCACTCACCGTATTCTTTCACAATTGTTTGTTGAATGTACATCCCACATTTCTTCCAATATGGGACCCCAGGCAGCTCATAATATGTGTCCAAGCAAAATGCAGTTAAAACAATGGATAGTAAAATTTAAAAAAACACCAAAAAAGTATTAGAAACATTAATTTAAAACAAAGGCCATTATATTTAATAATAATGATAATAATATAATGCAAATCACACGTAAAAAAGACCTTCTGCAATGGACAGTTAACACTTAAAGGTGTGGATAAATGGAAAGGTCTTTGGAAAGTGAGCAGAGAAGAGGCCAAGCCAGCTTTCAATGGGAGGGAATTCCACAGTCTGGGAGCAACAACCAAGAAGGCTCTTCTCCATGTCTTCACCAAAGGTCCCTGTGCTGTTGGCAGAGAAAAGACCATCTCCTGAGGATCTTAAAACCTGGATGGATTCATATTGGGAGAGAATATCTTTGAGACAATTAATGGTGGAAGTTCCTATATTATATATGGCCAATATTTGTTGTTACTGTGTGCCTTCAAGTCGCTTCTGACTTACCCTATCATGGGGTTTTCTGGGGCTGAGAATATGTGACCCAAGGTCACCTGGGGATTTCCATGGCCAGGCAGGGAATCAAACCCTGATCTCCAGAGTCCTAGTCCTAGGCTCAAACCAGTGCACCACATTGTCTCATGGCCCATATAGAATGGTCTAGTGTCTGCAAAAAGTCCCTATAATCCAATCTCTTTGAATCAGCTCAGTTTAACAGAACTGACACTGTGATATACAGCCTCAGTAGAAGCAACCACCAGCTGGTTGGCTCCCTTTGGGCAACCTTAAAGGGCAAGATGGCATCTTCTCCTTTTACCCCCACCGCCTGAGCTTGGAGCCCCATATACTTTGTTGCCACCGAATAGCTTGGAAATTTCAGTGCCATCCTGGTTGGGGATGCTTCTCCAATGTTTTTGTATAATGCTACCCCCCTTTCTTCTCCCCTGCCCACCCCCCAAAGGCCAGGAGGACTTTTGCATTTGGTAACTCACTCCATCTCTCACCGCCAGGCCTCTCTCTCCAGATGGAGGTGAAAATCTCTATTGGAAATCAATGTGGGTCACGCTTTTGGTAATGATGGCAGGCCTGTAAAAATTAGCCATGGGGAAAACCCGATGATAAACTGGGGTAAAGACCATGAACAGAGAGAGCTCAGCTTATGCTGCTACCCCTTCTTCTTTTTTTCTCCCCTCCTCACAAAAAACCCTTTATCTCTTAGCAGTTAAAGTAGATCTCTCCCCTTATGGCTTCCTCCTCTATGGAGGATGCTGAGATGCAAGTGACAAAGGCTGACAACTTCTTCCCTTACATAATGTGCATTTATGACCACATAGCTAAGCGGTAGAACTGGATTGTGTTGTTGTGTATGGCCATATGCTCTCCCCACCCATCACTAAGGGTTGCCAGGCCAGGATTTGATTCAAACAGATGGTTGAGACTAAGGCAGCTCTTGCCACACAGCAGAATCAATACAGTTTGATATCCCTTTAACTGTCACGGATCCATCATATGAATTCTTGGACCTGGAATTTGTTGTGGCACCAGAGCTTTCTGACAGACAAGGCTAAATGTCTCACAAAACTACAAAGCCCAGAATTCCATAACATTGAGCCATGGCAGTTATAGTAGTGTCAAACTGCATTAATTCTGCAATGTAGGTGCAGTTTAAGGGATTGCTGTTGTCTTGTGCCTTCAAGTCATTTCCAGCATATGGCGGTTTCTGGAGCAGTTTCTTGGCAAGATTTGTTCAGAGGGGATTTGGTTTTGCCTCCCTCTGAAGCTGGGAGAGTGTGACATTTCTGCCTGTTAATGTTGCCTGATGTGATCCACGAAGTATCAACCATGGTTACTCCTCAAATAGTAAACACCAAGTGTAACAACAGAGAAGATGTTTAT
>NW_024806684.1:0-3919 GCF_019175285.1 Sceloporus undulatus | reverse complement strand
GGGGGGTTGGTCATCTCCTGCAGCCTCTGGTTCCGTTGGAGGCAGGGCCTCTTCTCCAGCATCACCTGGAACAACGGACCAGAACAATGCACAACAACAGATGTATGTGGCATGTGTATTTGTGCATAGACATCTGTACATCTGTGTGTGTGTGTGTGTGTGTGTGTGTGTGTGTATGTGGAGGCATCTCTATTTAAGTGCACTCAGACTTATACTTTTAAGATCTTACACACACACACACACACACACACATCTATATATATATGGAATGTTTCAAGTCTATAGATCTTGCATACAATACCCATAGATACATCTATACATACCCATAGATACCTGTCTGAACATGTGTATGTGTACGCACGTGTGTGTGTGTGTGTGTATACAGAGAGAGAGAGAGAGATGCAAACACATGTACACATATATGTTGGATCATATTTATATGATTTATATATTTATATATACTCTTCTACTTGCATACAATTTAAAAATAAGGAAATGCATAGAGAAATATGTAAGTACATATGAATGCACATGTATACACCCTCCAGGTTCTGTTCAACATCAGCATGTATATATAATTATAATTGTATATATGTTTACTTCCGGTCATAACAGCATAACTGCCCTGCGATTACTGTAATTGGAATGTTTATAGTTTGTGATGTTTTTATGACATGTATTTTACACATGATTGCCTCCTGAGGACATTTTGAGGGGCTGCTATTGGCTGGAATCCCAGTTCCTCCCATCATCATTGGTCCTGATTGGCTGGAACCCCAGTCCCTCCCACCGTCCCTGTCCATTTTGTTTTCTGGCAGCCATTTTGAGTTCTGACGGCCATTTTGTGTTCTGGCTGCCATTTTGTGTTTTGGCGGCCATTTTGTGCTGCTTGTGACTGTGGGGAATAATGTTCCAGAACCTTCTCTGAGGCCTCAGTTGAACAGAGGCTTCTCTTTCTCTCTTGAGGCTCCAGAGTCAGAAGGAGTCCAGGCTCCTTGGTCCAAAAAGAAGGAAGTGTGTCTCTTTGTGTGTCTTTTCTGAGAGGGGTTTCTTATTACAAAGCTCTGCTCCTTCTGGGGAACATGGGTTTTAAAAGGGATCGGAAATGGGGAGGATAGTTTTAATACAAGCCTTATTATTATTCTTCACAAACATTGGGCTTTGGCTTCTAAGAGGAGGCTATTCCCCCAATCAAGGCCAAAAGTAGCTCCTTTGGGAGGTTTTAAAAGTCTCCCCAGTTTCTTTATTAATAGATTTTCAGGCAAGAAGGAAGCTGGCAGACCAGACCATCTCATATGACCAAGAATGAAACAAACAAACAAACAAACAAGAACAACAAAAATAAGGATTAGAGACTATTATTTTTTAAATGAAAACCATTATTAGGTGGATAAAAAGACATTTGAGATAAAAAAGGAGAGAAGCCATACAAATGCCAACATTGTAGGGAATGTTTTCCTCGGACGTCAAGCCCAGTGAGACATCAGAGAGTCCACACAGGAGAGAAGCCACACAAATCCCAGGAGTGAACTAACATTATTTTTAGTCAATAAGGAGTACAAATAATATGGTGGTGCTAAGAAAAGGCCCTTGTGATTTTGCTTGTAAGGTTTGTCTATCCATATGCCTGTTTCTGTTTTAAGACTGTATTTTGTTAAGTTTAGGTTTTCATTGATAATAGTACAGATGCTTACTTTAGGTTGTAAATTTGGCTGGGGATCGTGGGTCGTTGTATAGATTAGGTAGATGGGGAATGGGATTTGTTACAGCTGTCTAGAATAGTTATGGGAAAGATAGCTTTTGGAATTTGTGGGATCTTGGCTGTAGAAAGTGGGAGGCCAGCATTAAGAGAAAGGGCTAGTTTGTGGGAATGGCAAAGGGGGCCTTGTTACCTTTGGGGCATAGACTGTGGGAATTGGAGGTGGGGCTAGGATTGAAAGAGGGTGGAGTTTTAGGTGTTGGGGTTTTAATGTATTTAGCTTGGAATGGGCAGTTCTGGCTTAAACACTGAATTTCTGATATGTGTTTTCAATAAAGTTCTTTGCCATTTCAACACAATGGACTCTTTGATGCACAGAAGTTCTGAATTGGCCCAAAACTGAGCCTTTCTTCTCTTATCAGTCCTCAGCTGCATTCCCAGCCATAAGAACAGCAGAGGCAAACACACACACACACACAACACACAACCATACAGGATACACAGAGAGAGCTATATTTCCAAAGCAGAGCCTTCCTTTTCTGACTTTCCCTCCTGAGTCCAGCTCTGCACCTTGGGCTCCATTGCTGTCTCCTCAAAGGAAGAAAGGAGGGAAGGAAGGGGAGGCTGCTGAACCCCCGGCACATACCTACCTTTTCTGCAAAGGCCACCAGCGGAATAAGCAGCAGCATCTAGGCCCGGCAATCCCTGTACATGCTGAGGAGGGGCCTTTGGGGGCATCTGTGCATGCGCAGTCTCAGCCCCTGAAGCCATAGCTGCCCTCACAGTCTCTAGGGAGGGAGGGAGGGAATTGGTGAGAGCCCTTGTTCATTCTGAGGAATGGCTGGAGGGCCTTCTGGGAGGCACTTGGGGGATTATAAGAAGGAAGGAAGGCCCTCTTTTCCCCCCAAAGAAGGGCAGGGGTCCTGCCAGGTCTCCTCTCCCTCTTTCCTTCCCTGCCCCCTCCTCAGGGGATTCCTTGGCTCCCAGATACTTGGGGGGTTATTATGAGAAAAGAGGGCAGGGGGGACCTTTGGAGAGAGGCATGGCCATGGAGGGGAGGGGGATCCAAAGGTAAAAAGGGCTTTGAGGAGCCCCCTCCCTCCTTTCCATAACAGTAATGATAGCAAGGGTAAGGGTCAGAGGGAGGGAGAGGCAAGTCAATAGATCTAACCTAGTCTGGAAAGGCCTGCCGGAAGAGATCCATATTCATAGCCTTCCTAAAGGCTTCCAAGGTGGAAATATGATGGCTGATGAGAAGGACCTCTGGGTCACCGCTGAAAGTCTGGTCTTCTTGAGTTGTAGCAGGTTCTTCCCAGAGGACCTGAGTCTGCAGTGGATTGTATGGGAGGAGGCGCTCCCTCAAGTAGTCAGGGCCCAAGCCATGTAGGGCTTTAAAGATTAAAACCAACACCTTGTATCTTGCCTGTAAACTAATGGGCAGCCAGCGGACTGATTTAAGAACCGGTGTAATGTGGGCAGTTCAAGAAGTGCCCGTAACCAACCTGGCTGCCATATTCTGTACCAACTGAAGTTTCCATACTTGGCACAAGGGTAGCCCCATGTAGAGTGTGTTACAGAAGTCGAGCCGAAGCCAGGAAGCGGCGCAGTTGGCGTATCAGCCAAAGCTGATAACGTGCTCCTGACCTTTGCATCCACCTGAGCCGTCAGATGAAGTGATGAATCCAGGAGCACTCCCAAACTGCGGACAGAGCCTTTCAGGGGAAGTGTGACCCCATCCAGAACTGGCTGACATAACTCCATTCCCAGATTAGAGGTCCCTATTACAAGTACCTCCGTTTTCACTGGAATCCATTTGAGTATGTTTTCCCTCATGCATTCCATTACTGCATTAAGACAGGCATTCAGAGGAGAGACGCCATCCTTAGTTACTGCATCCGTCTGAGACATAGAGAAATATATTTGGGTGTCATCAATGCACTAATAACACCCCACCCCATGTCTCCGAATGATCTCACGTAACAGCTTCATGTAAATGTTGAATGGCATTGGGGACAGAGTCGTGCCTTGAGGGACGCCTGACTTGAACTCCCTCTTGGACAAACAACTGTCCCCAAGCGACATCATCTGGAATCTGCCTGAGATGTAGGACCTGAACCACTGGAAAGCAGTGCCCCCAATTCCCAATTCTCCCAGGTGTTACAGAAGGATACAGTGGTCAATGGTATCGAAGGCCACTGAGATGTCCAAGAGCACCAACAG
>NW_024806683.1:0-3919 GCF_019175285.1 Sceloporus undulatus | reverse complement strand
TACATGGAAAGGCTAGATTCTACTCTTTGTTCCCTCCCCTGCTGAGTTAATTGAGTGCAAACTACTTTTGCACTTTGAACTCAATTTATGGCAACTGAGGTAAGCCAAGGACAAAGGAGGAAAGTGGGAGAGAGAGAGATACTAGAACATTTCATCAGCAGCTGATATAATGGAACAACTGAGAATTAATCAGGACCATCTTCGCTAAGTTGGGATAGTTGGAGGGTATGATAATGAAACACTGTGCTCAACTACTCTTTTTCCTCCCACCTATACTATGATTGCCGACATCATCATTTCTGTCTTCTTAGCAAATGTAACCAATGCAAGCTATACGGAAGCAATTATGAGGAGGGGGGAACTCTATCATGTGTAAAAATTAAATAATTGAAGAACTTATCAAAATCAAGAACTCCAAGAAGCATCTTGGGGTCATATTAGCAACATTTTAGGGTCATTTAATTTCATTAGTTTGGGTACAATAGCTTCAAGTGATTTTTAAGACACAATTTGTCCATAAAATGTATGTTTTCATTAAACGCATCATTAAGTTTATGGTTTCTTCAGTCAATCTCCATTTCGGCCTGCTTTAAAGGAGAAAGAAATCAAAAATGGGCACAAATGTTTCTGATAATGACTTTCTTAATAAGTGTGAATGTTCACTGGAGGAAAAGAGATATTTGTTCATGATATATGATAAACGCAATGACTCAAGACCAGAGCTGACATCCAAAGTATATATTGTTTCTCAAACACAGTGTTACTAGCCTACCTTTTCATTATGCAAAGAGGTTCCCTCAGTTGTCCTATTAACTAAAAAGAGCCATCAGCAATATCTTACTTCTAAAAAAAAGCGCTTGAAATGTCATGCCACATGCACTGAAAAAAGGGCCTAGGCTGAGTATGTGCAAGGAGTACTTTTTTAAAAAAAAACTTCAATTTTGCTAGAGAAAATAAATTCTATATTTTTGAAATATGGGATTCCAGGGAAGACATTTCCTTCTTTGTAATAACCATATAATGTTTCAGTTTGTAAACATGTGGCAAACAAATGAACCAGCCAACATCATATGTTTTTGCAGAGCATCCTTGGGATGGCCTCCTTACCTTCTGTGATATTCTTTAAAATTCAAACTAGAAGACATGGTCTGTCAAGAGGTGAAAGTTAACTGTCATTTGTCTTGCTCATTCCTCTTTAATTTTGTATGCTTGTTTGTTTGTTTTTATTGGACATCAGAAAGTGAACAAGCATAATTTGCCAGTCTGATTGCTGCATCTCTGAGGAAAGCCTGTTGTAGGAGGAGAAATGGTTATTACTTTTAAGGTCTGTTTTCAGGTTTGCTTACTTCTTTGAGAAGGATATAGTGACATGGTTTAACTAAAATTGGATAGAATAAGGAGAAGGGGCACCATTTATTCCAATGAGACAGTTGGAAAAGCAGACAATGTCTTTGTAGATCTAGCTGTCCAGTGAACTATGCTCTTGCTATTTAGGGTATTTTTAATAATAATAATAATAATAATAATAATAATAATAATAATAATAATAATACATTTTATTTATATACCGCTTTTCCACAGATCAAAGTGGTGTACAGACAATTAAAACCATACAATTACAGAAGTCTAAGCACAATCATTCGCCTTCAAAGGTAAGCAGGGAATTGATGGCAACAGGGTAGATAACTGCCCTGGTGGTGCAGTGTTTAAATGCCTGTATTGCAGCCATTCACTCGAAACCACAAAGTTGCGAGTTCAAGACCAGCAAAAGGGCCCAAGCTCGACTCAGGCTTGCATCCTTCCAAGGTCACTAAAATGAGTACCCAGACTGTTGGGGGCAAATTAGCTTGCTTGCTAATTAGCTTACTGTTCAACACTATGATCTTTGGAATAGCAGTATATAAATAAAAAAATTAAAAAAAAAACTTCATTCTTCAGGGGGGAAGGCTTGACAAAAAAGAAGAGTTTTAAGCCTCTTTTTGAATGTTTCATAATAAAATTAGATTTTATTATGAAAACCCAAGACATAAAGGAGCTGAGATTATAATTTAAAAGTATCAGATATATTAATAATAATATAAATTAATAATAAACACAATTTTAATATACTGTGAATAATGCTGAAATAATATTTTATAGTTAAAAGGGAACATGAAGTTTGATTGGCTAGCTGCAGTCTGTTCATTAGATCACATTTGTTCAGACAGCTCTACAAAACCATTTTGTACATCTTCAAAATTTTAACATTTGAAGCAAAATGTACAATGTCTGTTTACCCGCCTTCAGCTGTCTGCTATACTTTGGAGTTCCATTTCAGCAGCCTTGTCTCTTAGCAACCACAAAGTCTCCAATTAACAAAAGTATTTTGCATTTTACAGATTTTGCATCAGATGTGATATGTCAGATCTATACTTGCACAGCTAGGTTCTAGTTATGTAGACTTTACTCAGTGGTTGATCTGTACATTGGACACCAGATTAGCAACTTGAGCCTAGTTAGCATGAATAATGAATACCACCAATAGGGAAATCCTATGGTTTCAAGAGTTCTTGAATGTAGGGACATCTACCTATTCAGCCACTGCCAGGAGAAGAAAAAGGAGAAGTTCTTAATATTTCGAAGCCAGTTTCCTATCACTGAAAACAACGACTTGTATTAAACTGTTGTTGCACTAGTATGTTGGTGGATATGCATCGGTAGAATTAATGCAACAGAAGAATCCAGAGCATTATCATTGATTGCATCACTAGTTGTCCAAGAGATCACAGCCAAGATCTTTCGTCCTCAGATGTAACTATGTTGATGTGGCTGAATTCCTTGTCTCTGATTTCAAAATTAATATTGTAATTACCTCAGAAAACTAGGGAATCTGTGCACTGAACAGGTCATAATTTCAGGGCTTTAAATCAAAGAATTTTGCATCTTTTTGAGTTGTAAGGGGTAGGTTCTGAAAACACCTTTAATAATAACATGTACTAAAGGAAACTTCCAAAATTGCTCAGACTGAGCCCTTTAGTATAATTTCATTACAACTTTCAGTTATCATAAGTGTGAAGAAAAGTAGTTTTCTTTAGCATCTTAATGGAGTTTTTGGGGGGAGGAAAATCATACTAAGTTAGTAACTTCACTTTTAAAAATTCAGTGCATGATGCACACTTTGCTGTACTATCTTGCTGGCGAGAAATTGGTAGCTTTTAGGAAATTGCTGATTTTCTGAACAGATTTGCTCATTCATGCAGCTCTTTGTAATTAAAAACAAATTATTTAGATATCATAGGAAGTTTTTTTTTAAGTACCAATGGAATATGCCACGAACCATGCCCAGTTGAGAATCATTTTCAATCAAATCATCAAAATTAAGAATATATCTAAGGAGCTAATATAGCTAAGGAACATATTGAAACACCCTGTGAGTCTGAAACTCAGTCAAAAAGCAAAAAAAAGAGCCTCAGGAGCAGCATGGAAAAGGGACAACTGAAAATAACTGAAGGAATAAGTGAAAATTGTCTGACATCTTTTAAAAAAGCCTTAACTGGATCTCAGTCCTCTTCCATAAACAAAGGAGAATTTGTGGACATTCCTTTACAGATATAGTAGTGAGAATCCAACCCACAAAACTTTAAAATGTTGGACTTCAAATGGGGTGAGAGATGGAGTCAAGGCCAAGACTGCAACAATGCAGGAGATCAATGTTGGATTCCATCACTGACAGTCCCAAAATGGCATCATGGTGGAACAAATAGATTAAGAGGGAGTTGACTCAGCTTCCACCCACCCTGAACCCTATTTTAGAACCAACTAAGGCCTGCTGTGATGATTTTAACAACTTCTTTGCAGATAAAATCTCTCAGATAAGGGCTGATCTCAACGCGGGCATTTCAACTGGAACAATAGCAGAGGTGTCCAGAGTGTCCATGGA
>NW_024806682.1:0-3919 GCF_019175285.1 Sceloporus undulatus | reverse complement strand
TGGTTGGAGGCCAAAAGAAGCTAGCAGAGAGTTAAAGCGAGATGTTGTAGGGTTGTTGGTACGTTTTTTTCTATTTACAAATAGAAGTAAGAGACACAAAACTGACAGGTTTTTCTGATTTTCCTGAGCACAGATGAACTGGCAGTTCTAACCTGTGAAGAATTTAGTGGAACTGTGCATAAGTCTGCTTTGACAACTGTGCGAGTCCATCAGTGAGATCTCCTTGAAAGCCTTCCTATTGCAGATGTTACAGATGTTTTGTGTTCAGGTCCATTCTGTCTACTTTCTTATAGAATCAAGGCTATCAGATTAAGAATTTATATGATGTGAAGTCGAAGGCTTTCATGGCGGGCATCCATAGTTTTTGTGGGTTTTTCGGGTTATGTTGCCATGTTCTATAAGAGTTTATTCCTGATGTTTCGCCAGCATCTGTGGCTCTGGCATCTTCAAAGAATTTATATGATGAGCATAATAAAAAGAGGACATCTGTTTAAATACTGGAAGTCCAATCTGAGTGGCAAATTTTATTTGTTGTTGTTGTTAACTGCCCCAACTCATGGTGACCCTGTGGATGAGACATCTCCAAGTCTCTCCTTCCTTCACTGTTCTGCCCAGATCCTATAGATCCAGACCCAGGGCCTCACTGATTGACTCCATCCACCTGTTTTGAGGGCTTCCTCCTTTTCCACTGCCTTCCATCTTCACTAGAATTGGGCCCGTACAGAAAGGCAAAAATAAACCTGCTTCAGGCCATAGAATCCTAGAATCAAAGAGTTGGAAGAGACCACAAAGGGCCATCCAGTCCAACCCGCCTACCATGCAGGAAATCTTAATCAAAGCATCCCTGACAGATGGCCGTTCAACCTCTGCTTAAAGACCTCCAAGGAAGGAGACTCCACCACACTCTGAGGAGAGTGTTCCACTGTCGAACAGCCCTTACTGTCAAGAAGGTCTTCCTAATGTTGAGGTGGAATCTCTTTTCCTATAGCTTGCATCCATTGTTCTGGGTCCTATTCTCTGGAGCAGCAGAAAACAAGCTAGCTCCCTCCTCAATACGACATTCCTTCAAATATTTAAACAGGGCTATCATATCACCTCTTAACTTTCTCTTCTCTAGGCTAAACATACCCAGCTCCCTAAGGCGTTCCTCATAGGGCATGGTTTCCAGACCCTTCACCATCTTAACTGACCTCCTTTAGACACGCTCCAGTTTCTCCACATCCTTTTTGAATTGTGGGGCCCAGAACTGGAAACAGTATTCCAGGTGAGGCCTGACCAAAGCAGAATACAGTGGCACTATTACTTCTCTTAATCAAGACACTATACTTT
Organism: Sceloporus undulatus; assembly: GCF_019175285.1. Taxonomy (NCBI): domain Eukaryota; kingdom Metazoa; phylum Chordata; class Lepidosauria; order Squamata; family Phrynosomatidae; genus Sceloporus; species Sceloporus undulatus. The sequence continues at coordinate 2,590 of NW_024806682.1, read as the reverse complement.
ATTGATGCAGCCTAAAATTGCATAGGCCTTTTTAGCATCAAATGTAATCTAGCGTATTGTATACGTTTATTTTATTAAAAAATATGACATTGGCAATATGTAATATGCATTAGAACATAATGTTCAATAGACGACCCAGATTCAATAGACCACTCGCCAATGCTTTAGCACTTACCTGATACTATTGGTTTTCCAGACACTGTTATTTCATTATGATTCATTTGTCTCACTTGATAGCAGAATTTGTGAGAGAGCATTAGAAAATAATGGAATATTAATTACTGATTTTTATTTGTTTATTTTTTAGTAGAGTGCTCTGCATCAGAGGATACAGCACACAGCCCAGGAGAAGAAGAGCCCCTCACTCCTCCTGCTCCAGCTCAGCAATCTACCCAGGAGCACTCTAGTAATTTATTTTAAAAGCTTTTTGTATGATGCTGTGTGGCAATGCTCACATTGCTGTTTCTGACTGTTGCTGGACAAATCCTAGATGCAGCGTTATTATGCGAAGCAGTGATGGTTTAGTATGCTGTTGTTCTATTTAAAAAACTGTGAAATGATTGTACTCTGTAACTTACACTTTCTGTTTGTGCCTGTAGAACAAGTTGGTCCTGCTTGTGGTGATACACGTTTGTTCTAGAACTCCTTTAGTTAGAATAAGGCTTTTTTTAAAAAAAGTACTCTGTCTCTTCAAGTTCCTTTGCTTGACTAGTTCTTTCCTAAATTGGCAAAGGAAAGTATCAGTGGAATCCCCCAGCAATGCCCCAATATGTTGCTAATGTGTGTGTAGGGAGGGGGATTTCAGCCAAACCAGTAAAACAAATAAAAATTCTATCACCACTGACAATGAGCTATAGAGAGCTATGAGATCTCTCATTCTTCCTTTTTTGTTGTTGTCTTCTATTTCTTTGCATTGGTTATTAAAATAGTTTATTTATTTATTTATTTATTTATTTAGGTATTTATATCCCGCCCTTCAGCCCTAATGGCTCTCAGGGCGGCTTACAATATTATTTTTCATCAGACAGTTCCCTGCCTTCAGGCTTACAATCTAAAAGACACGAAACAAAAGGAGAAGGGAATGATGGAGGGAAAGGGGATGAGGTCCAGTGGTTCTTCTCTCCCTCTGAGGCCTGGACCAAGGCAGATGGATTGGAGGGAGGGCTCTTCCTTCTTTTATTCTTGCTCACTAGTCATTGAACAGTTGCATTCATGTTTCCACATAGCAATTAATTATAGTTAATACTAGTTCAACTAATAAAGCTGTAATAAAACCTTATGGTGCTATAAAATGGAAGTGTAATTTATTGAATGAACCAATTATTGGATGTCTGAAGGACCAATGTGCCAATCATTTAATTGATGAGACCATATTATTCACACTGAACTATATTCCTTGGCCTCAGATGGCACCTGCTACAGTACAAATAAATCATTTAACAGAATACAAACAGTTGAGAGAAGAAGAAGAAAAAAGTTAGTTCATTTAGAAGGTAGAGCTGTGCAGTTGTCCCCAGTTCTATTTTGTATTTGTTTTAAGATTTTGATATCCTTTTGGTTTGGTCTCTATTTGATTCTGGCAAGATTTCTGTATTTCAGAATAACAGAAGAAACTATGCAAATGTATTTCCTCCCATCCGTATAAATGGTATGTATGTGTAGGTGTAGGTCTTGAGAAGTCTCAATTTTAAAAGTGCAGTTGCACTATCTGTCTTTGTGCAAGTGAATCCTTTTTCATTCAGACTTCATTTTAAATGGATTTTTTTTAGTATTTCAATGCAAGTACAAAAGCAAATAGATATCCCCTCTCTTCAGTACAAATCTATATTAAAACGCATAGGAACCTTCAGTACTATTATTCCATCACTTTTACATAAATAAATAATAATTTCATATTTGGAAACATCATAATGAAAAATAATAATTGTTGTAAAACAGTAATACTGCCATTCCACCCCTCCCCTCATATTTAAGTGTTTTCAGGAGGAGTTTTCAAATGAGTAAATAAAAGCTCTGAGTTTACTCTAGAATTGTTGGTTTCCCTCCTTTGATATGAAACATCCCTTTTCTCAGAATATATACTTTACTGAAGATAAATTTCAGATGCTGTGTTTAAAAATAACCAAAAACCCCTCCATAATTCTGTTTTTGTTGTGAACTAATGTTTGTATTAGGTGTACTGGTGGTTTTGGTGACTCAGAGGTAGTATGCTTTTTGTACTGAAACCTTTATTCTTTGTAAGTAGGCATCATATCTACAGTCCAAAACACAACACAGAAATAAACTAGTTTGAGACCACTTTAACTGCCCTGGCTCAGTGTTAGGGGATCATGGGAATTGTAGTTTATTGTGGCACCAGAACCCTCTGACAAAGAAGGCTAAATGTCTCACAAAACTACAGTTCCAGAATTCCCTAGCTTTGATCCAGGGCAGGTAAAGTGTTCTCAAATTTGATTATTTTTTCAGTGTGTTTTGGACCTACAACTACTTTCTATTCTTTACTATGGTACTGTAATCACAATATTTGAAATATTTCCACTTTCAATAGATGAATGCAGCTCTGGACTTCAAATGAGAAATGCTCTAAGGA
>NW_024806681.1:0-3920 GCF_019175285.1 Sceloporus undulatus | reverse complement strand
ATACCGCTATTCCAAAGATCATAGCGGTGAACAGCAAGTAAGCTAATTAGCTTACTTGCCATCTATATATCTATATCTGTATCTATATCTGGCCATCTATATATCTATATCTGTATCTATATATCATAAATGGTTGCCAATTCTCCAAATGGAAGACAGGTAAGGCTGTGTAATGGAAGCAAATGCTCCAAGGCTTTCAATGGTGGCTCCAAACTGACCCTGGGATAGGTGGGTGGATGGGTCAGTTGGTCAGACTCTCTCACACACATACACATCTTGTACAGTGATGCTGTATGTATTATGTGCTTTCAAGTCATTTCTGATTTATGGTGCCCCTAAAGTGAACCTTTTGTGGGGTTTTCTTGACAATATTTGTTCGCAGGATGTTTGCCATTGCCTTCCCCTGAGGATGAGACTATGTGACATGACCAAGGCTCACCCAAGGGGTTTCATGGCCAAGCTGCTAATCAAACTCTGATCTTCCGAGCTGTAGCCCAACATTCAAACCAGTATGTCACACTGGCTCTCAAGACAGAAATGTCCTGAATAAAAGGTGTTCATTCACCTCCTCAAGGGTTAACAGCATTTATCACCCACTCAAGCCTGCTTTCCAGCCACAGAACAATGAGGCTACATCTACACTCTGCATCTACCTCAGACTGCATCTACACTGAAGAAATAACACTGCTTGACATCGCTTTAGCTGCCATGGCTCAATGCTATGAAATTCTGACATCTGTAGTTCGTTTAATTAAGTTAAAGTTTATTAAATGCATAAACAGTGTTAAATACAAATGCAGAATAAAAATACGTTTATTCTGATAAACTTATATAAGTGAAATCTGTACATAAATACAGAGTTAGCAAAAGAAAAGAATAATGAATCTGTTTCTGAAATATACTTATTTTTGTTCTGTTGTTTCGTTTCTGTATTTGACAGCAAACTGAAGTTTATCAAAATCATTTGTATTTCAATTGTAACTTCCTTTTGATCTGCTTGGATCCTCGAGTATTAATAGCATATACACAGTTCTCTGTTACTGTATATATATCTATTTACAAGTATTATTTATATATCCTCTCACACCGAGATATATATATAGTATATGCTTTCTCACTTCCAGAGGAGGAGATTTGTAGTTTTGTGAGATATTTAGCTTTCTCTGCCAGAGAGCTCCAGTACCACAACAAATTAAAAATCTTAGGATTCCACAGGATGGAATCAGAACAGATAAAGCGGTGTCAAACTGCATTAAGTTTCCAGTATCACAGAAGTCTAACATTCTGGCTCCAGATATGCCAGCTGAGACACAGGGAGGGGAGATCCATATATACGCTCACAAGGGCCTGAAAGGGACTAGCTCTGGCCCCAGCAATTCTAGACTTGAATTGATAACAAGAACAGAGCCCATATACCTGTACAAAATGGGAGAGTTTTTGGGACTGGTCCAGAGATACAACCACCTTAATCTAACTTTGAAGACAGAACTAGTCTCCTGATTTGCACCCACCATTGTTTTCCTTTAAAAAAAAATATATAGATGCTTGTGTTGCCATTTTATTTATTATTCTCTTCTTGGTTTTAATGGTGCCTATGTGTCAGAATACCTAAGTCAGAATGGATGGTGCAAAGCATAAATGTACAGGTAAAAATATATGAGGAAGGTGATGAGCTCTGGACCACTACTGGAATTTTTTAAAAAGCTCACAGCTCTCTTTTTCACCGATTTTCTTCTTGAAAGCAGCACTGAATAATTTTAGCAACCCCCCCCCCAAAAGATAGTCTTGACACTCAAAAACAAGTTTTTGACCATTTAAAAAATATTTTCAAATATCTGTTCTACCCCAATGTGTATTATTCATTTAAAGATGTTGCAATTAGAAAGATCCTTCCACCAATGGGACTATTTTCATAAGCCTCGAATCTAGTATTGGGCAAGGATATCTCCTTCAAGTTTGATTCTCTGCTTGGCCAAGGAAATCTACTGGGTGACTTGGGCGAATCACATACTCTCAGCCCCAGAATCCCCAATGATAAGTTTGATTCATCTTAGGATCGCCATAAGTTGAAAGCAACGTGAAGGCACACAACAATAACAAATCTCTTTTAAAAGCCTAAATACCTTAAAGACACCATCTGGTTTTCGGAAGGTAAGGAGGGTCTGCACTGGTTAGTACTTGGATAGGAGACCACCAATTAATACCAATTGCTATTTCAGGGGAAGGAACTGACAAAACCACCTCTGAGTATTCCTTGCCTAAGAAAACCCTATGAAATTAATAAGGTTGCCATAAATTGTCATAAAGTGTTTTGAAGGAATATGTATGCATGCACGCGTGCACACACCTCTTTCAAAAGAGGCAGCCCCTTCATTAATTTTATCCTCATGAAGGCCTAGTGTGTTATTTTAAAGTGGTTCTGTTGATGCCAAATTCTGCAAGGAAAAATTAATAAACACATCAATACTGGGAAATGGTCCAAAGATAAATACACACACACACACACACACACCTTTGCCACTTACATCCTGGACTGCACTTAAGACACCACAATATATATTCTACAATCTGGGAATCAAAAATGGTCTTTATGTCAAAAGTGTGTATAAATCCTGATTTGTATTCACTTCAGAGTTCACTGCTAGAAAAACACTAATGAGATTGTGGGTAAATGCAAAAGCAGTTGATTTTTTTCCAGCCCATGTGAGACTGTGTCTATTACTTTTAATTAATCATTTTGTAAAGATATGGACAGTATGGAGATTCTCCTGACTGTGAGTATGGCTATTCCACATAATGTCAGCAAGAAAATTCCACCCAACTGTAGCTTCTCTTACATGGGAACATGAAAAGAGGCAATTATTTTTTCATTATCACTATGATTATATGCAGAAAGGAAATTTCCCCTCACTAAATATGGGAGGCAGGTGGTCTTCCAAACTCAGCTGGAAGTAGAGTACAAATGCTCTTCAGGGCACCAAACTCAGTCATTAACTGTCCAAACTAAGGATTTTGGTAGGCATGGAGCACCTACTTCATAAGTCTTGCACAGTCTGGCACTGAGGGGAAAATACTCTTCACCAACAGCTTCAGGTTGGCTCAATATAAACTAGAAAATGTAAAGCTTGAGACTAGATTAAGAGACATTCTCTCCTTCCTTGCTGCTGTTGCTTGTTCAGGGTGTAGAAAAAGTTACTTTTTTTTTACAACTTCCAGACTTCTCCAGTTACAGTGGCCACTGGCTATGCTGGGAGAAAGACTCCTGGAGTTCTACTCCAAAAAGTAACATTTTCAAACTCTCTGCTGACTCCTCTCTGCTCCTTGATCTCCATAAAATGGAAGTGAGTGTTTGGCCATCATGACTACTGAGAAAGAATGGACCAGAACAAAGTAAATAATCCTGCTACTAGAAGATGATTTCTCCAAAGTCCCTCAAATTCAGCTTTCATACGGTGAGGTCCTCAGAGCCAAAGCAGCTCAGAATTTGCACCTGAGAATCAGCACTTTCAGCGAACTGAAAAACTTGAACCTTGGACTGAATGTCTTTCCAGTGTGTCTATTGCAGTCTTCTGCAACTTGAGCCTTTCCAGGGAATAGTGGACCATTAGCGTCCATCATCCCTGAGCACTGACCATGCTGATAAGATTTGTAGTCCAGAAGATCTGATGGGCACAGCTAGCATACTGTGGCTAGTCATACCTCCCCAGTCCCTCAGTGAAATCTTTCATATCATCTACCCTCTGATTCTTCCAACTGGAGATGCCAGAGATAAAATCTGGAGACTTATGGTTGCAAAAAGAGTACTCTACACTTGCTGACTTCCATTCTCCCTCATTCCGCCATGCAATTCTTTCTTCCATGTGGTTCTGTTTATGCAGACCCAGTTGCAGGATCAGCAGCCATGCTCTCTGCCCAAGGAA
>NW_024806680.1:0-3921 GCF_019175285.1 Sceloporus undulatus | reverse complement strand
CCAAAGTTGCCTAGTTGTAACTGACTGTAGAGCCATGAGAAGACAGGGCTGTCTAGAGAAGAGGATGCTTGCGAATGTGGAACGCAGCAGGAAAAGAGGAAGACCTCTGTCCCAGACGGATAGACCCCCTCAAGGAAAACTGCCATTAGATGGCATGTGTCCAAAGTTAATAAAAATTAAACTCAACCCCTTCCTTTTCATGCCAAGAACAGCTGAGAACAGAGTAGTCCTTAGGGACAGGAAGAACCTCTTCTGTGAGAAAAGGCTGTCCTGAGTCTCTGCAAACCCTGCTGAGAAAAGACAGAACAGGGACAAGGTTCTTTGCAGAGGGATCCTGGGGGAGCCTTTAATTGCACAGCAGCGCACACCCTCTTCCTGTGCAAAAAGCAGGCTTTGCACAAGCTCCCTGAACACTTTTTAAAAAAGCAAAACGACAAGCAAGCAAGCCTTAAAGAAAGCTGTTTTCCTCCGTGCAGAAAAGGTGTGTATTTCTGCAGAAAAGGTTTGTTCCCAAAGGCACCCTGGAAGATGACCAGCGGCTGAGAGCGGTCAAGGATCCCTGGTCTTCTCAATGCAGGAGGGAAAACGCTTCCATGTCAGGATAAAACAAGCAAAGAAGATGATGGAGGATGTTCCAAGGACTCAGCCAACGTTCAGCTCCGTTTCTGATGGCCATCATGAGAACTCAGGCTAACAAACCAATTTCTGTCCATTGCCTGGGTCCCCCTTATCATCTGCCCACAGCTTTTCAGAGGTTTCATTGCTGAGCCCACGCAGCAGGGACTTTTCTATAGCAGCACCTGGACTGTGGACGCTTCAGATGGCCCTTCCATCATGGTTTTCATAGGCTTCAGTTTTGCTTTCTGCCTTAACCCAAGATGGGATTCCTGCTGTTCTGGGCGTTGTCTGGGAAGCCTGCCATTGGGCAGAGAGCTGCTTTATAACTACTGCACACAAATAAGCAAACATTTAACTCCGTTTAACCCATAACTCAACTGGCTAGTTCCTGCCTCACCCCTTTGTCCCTTTTGTGTCATGTCTCTAGAAGAGGAGGGACTCCCTTGCTTTGGCCGACTTTGTGCAAATCCAGGTGACCAGATGTCGTCCTCAATGCAAAGGAGGACAAGGCATGGCAAAGTGTAAGACGTTCAAGAAAAATGGAAGGCATGACCAAAGAGAAACTCAAAAACACTCATATAAATGCAAATTCATGCTTCTTAGCACAGAAGCATGCTCAGAATGGGGGACATTTTGGAATCCCTCTCGGGCAGAAGGCTGAATCATAGAATCATTGGTGCAGTACAGACTGGCAAGGAAACGCCAGCCCTTTTGGCTGCACAGCATTGCCAGGGCAACCAAACCAGTGGCTTCTTCTTTGCGGCATCATAAGAGTTGCGACGCAGCCCTTTTGACGCCGCTTCCGCTAAAAAGACGTGTGGGTGCTCAGATGGCCACACGCCATCCTTACGCCCCCCCGTGTGGGCAGTGCCACGTAATAGTGGTGCCGCCCGTGTGTAGTAGGGCTTGGGAGCCTGTGGTGGGTGCATCCTCCCAAGCCCTACTATCGCTGCCAGGACACCGCTTCCTGGCGGTGTGTATTGGGCCATAGACTTGGAAGAGACCCCAAGAAGGGCCAACCAGTCCAACCCCCTTCTTCTGCCATGCAGGAACTCTCCATCAAAGCATCCCCATTGACAGATGGACATCCAGCCTCTGTTTAAAGACCTCCAAAGAAGGAGACTCCACCAGCTTCCATGGCATTGCCTTCCACTGTCTAACAGCCCTTACTGTCAGAAAGTTCCTTCTACAGTTGAGGTGAAATCCCTTTTCCGGTGTCCGTTGTTCCATGTTCCATACTCTGGAGCAGCAGAAAACAAGCTTGCTCCCTCCTCAATATGATATCCCTTCAAATATTTAAACAGGGCTATCATATCACCTCTCAACCTTCTGTGAAGTCGAAGGCTTTCATGGCCGGCATTCATAGTTTTTGTGGTTTTTTTGGGCTCTGTGGCCTTGTTCTAGAAGAGTTTCTTCCTGACATTTCACAAGCAGCATCTGTGGCTTTGGCATCTTCAGAGAATGCTTGCCTGGAAAGGAGTTGGGTGTATATATTGTGTGACCTGGAAATCACTCCTGCCTTTCCAATCACACAATATATATACCCAGCTCCTTTCCAGGCAAGCATTATCTGAAGATGCCAACCACAGATGCTGGCAAAATGTCAGGAAGAAACTTCTAGAACATGCCATAGAGCCAGAAAAATCTCAGCCGTCTCTTCTCCAGGCTAAACATCCCCAGCTGCCTAAGCTTTCCTCATAGGGCTTCATGGTTTCCAGACCCTTCACCATTTTAGTCAACTGTAACCCTACAGTCAGTTACAACTAGGCAACTTTGGCAAAGGAGAAACCTTTCCCCTTTAATGGTGTTTTTGGTGTTAGTATCTCTGGGGCTAAAGCAAGAGCAGCTGGAGCAGAGACCATCTCCCTCCCAGTCCAAATTCAGCAGACTGACCGGCAGAACCAGAAGGCTGGACTTAGGCCTCATGACAGTCCCTCCAGCCAACACTTTGGATAGCAAATGCCAATGGAAACTGGGTAATAAGACAGCTGCGCCCATTGCTGCCTCTCTCTGGACTCCTGGACCATTTTGGCTGACCTCCTCTGGGCCTTTTGCACAGTGATAAGGACGATGGTGGTGGTGGTGATGATCGTGATGATGCACCGGACATCTTTCTCCCCCGATCCCTCGTCCTCATCCCTGGCGATTTGGTAGGGGCATTAATGTTGTTGCAGATGAAGGCCAACAAGCCCTGCAACCACCTCAGAATGGAAGATGGATACCTCTCGCCAAAATAGTGGAAGGTCTGGAAAGCTCCAAGCCCTATGAGGTGCGACTTAGGGAACGGCTTGGTATGTTTATCCTGGAGAAAAGAAGGTTAAGAGAAGACATGATAGCCTTGTTTAAGTATTTGAAAGGATGTCGTATTGAGGATGGAGCAAGCTTCTTTTCTGCTGCTCCAGAGAATAGGATTCAGAGCAATGGATTCAAACTGGAGGAAAAGAGTGTGCAAATAGTGTGCTCAGCGAAAGACAGGAGAGACCCTCTCACAGCCGCAGGAGTTGAGCAGATGCGGTGCAGCTGCGGCCAAGTCTCCATAGGCAGCCTCAAAGGCAGAGTGCAAACAAGAACCAAGGGACATGAGAGACGCTGCAGACTGGCTCAGCCAGAAAAATCAGCAGGAGCAGAACACGATAGAAACACTATCAAATGCTATTTGGAAATACTGCAATTCTGGAGCATGGCAACAACCATCAGGTCAGAATGCACCGGGAAGCCCTTGAAATCCACAAAGACAACCTCAGCAGGAAAGTAGAAACCCTGAAAGTGAACCAAGTTTGGATCCCAGTCCTGAAGAACACCAAAATCAAGACCCAACAAAATGCACATGAAAACCATCATCAGGGTCAGGGGTTTTCCCCACAGACAACATTAGTTAAATAGGCCCCTTGAACAATACACAGATTAACATGGAAACCCCCCTCCCAACCTAGGGTCACACAGTATATGTGTATATATATATGCCAGCGTTCTCTGATGATCCCAGCAGATGCGGGTGAAACATCAAGAATAACCTCTTCTAGAACATGGCCACAGAGCATGGAAAACCCACAGAGAACTATAGTGAGGAGAGCAGCTCTTCTTGCTCTGAGGTGGGCAACTCTTTAGTCGCTTTTTATAATGCCCAACATGTTTTGGCCTCAATGAGGAAAGGCCTTCTCTGAGGGCCTTCAAGAGAAATCACCAGGGTTGGAGACGCTCTCCAAAACACTGGACCATAGAGGATACGGCCAAAATGTGTTCAGCATTTTAACAATACAGCCGGCCCTTTTTATACACGGATTTTTTATCCACGGATTCAAG
>NW_024806679.1:0-3921 GCF_019175285.1 Sceloporus undulatus | reverse complement strand
TAACTCTGTTTCATGGCTAAGCAGGGATTCGAACCCTGTCTCCAGAGTGGTAATCCAACCTGTAAACCACTAATTACTACTTGACCCTTTTAATTGTGGGCTCCAGATACAAGGAGATTCTTGGATGACAGAATTGGGGGCATACTTATCAAATTTGCAGATGACACCAAATTAGGAGGAATAGCTAATACTCCAGAGGACAGGATCAAAATTCAAAATGACCTGAATAGACTAGAAAGCTGGGCCAAAGCTAACAAAATGAACTTCAATAGGGAGAAATGTAAGGTACTGCACTTAGGGTGGAAAAATGAAATGCACAGATATAGGATGGGGGACACCTGGCTGAATGAAACTACAAGTGAAAAGGATCTAGGAGTCCAAATAGACCACAAGTTGAACATGAGTCAACAGTGTGATGTGGCAGCTAAAAAGGCCAATGCAATTTTTGGCTGCATCGATAAAAGTATAGTGTCAAGATCAAGGGATGTAATAGTGTCACTCTATTCTGCTTTGGTCAGGCCCCACCTGGAATACTGTGTCCAGTTCTGGGCACCACAAATCAAAAAGGATGTTCAGAAATTGGAGTGTGTCCAAAGGAGGGCGACTAAAATGGTGAAGGGTCTGGAAACCATGCTTTACGAGGAAAGCTTTAGGGAGCTGGGTATGTTTAGCCTGAAGAAGAGAAGGTTAAGAGGTGATATGATAGCCCTGTTTAAATACTTGAAGGGATGTCATATTGAGGATGGAGCAAGGTTGTTTTCTGCTGCTCCAGAGACTAGGACCCGAAACAATGAATGCAAGCTACAGGAAAAGAGATTCCACCTCAACATTAGGAGGAACTTCCTGACAGTAAGGGCTGTTCGACAGTGGAACAAACTCCCTCGGAGTGTAGTGAAGTCTTCTTCTTTGGAGATCTTTGAACAGAGGCTGAATGGCCATCTATCGGGGATACATTGATTTGGATTTCCTGCATGGCAGGGGGTTGGACTGGATGGCCCTTGCGGTCTCTTTGAACTCTATGATTCTATGATTCTATATTTTTCTCAGAATCTGAGAGAGATACAAAGAAATAGCTTTCCCGAATTCTGAAGAAAGCATCGGCTTTGCATGTAGAAAGTGAAGGGTCTAAATACCCTAAACGCACCAGATCTGATCTTGAAAGTTGAGCAGTGTCAGCCCTGTTTCATACTTAGATGAGAGACTGCCAACAAATATCAGGTGCTGTTGGCTATATTTCAGAGGAAAGAACTGGCAAAACCACATCTGAGTACAGTCGCCCCTTCAAGTCTGCGTATTTGAAATAGGCAGACTTGATGATCTACGTAGGGGCGACACACCAATGAGGTGAAAGGGCCATACTCCTGCAGTGCATAGCCTATGCTCACACGCAGGAGCACACCCAATTCATTTCAATGGGGCTTGATTATTTGCAAGTTTCCTAACTTGTGGGGGGGGGGGTGGGTCCAGAACAGATCACCTGCGAGTTAGGAGGGGTTACTGTATACCTTGCCTAAGAAAACCCTATTAAATTCCTGGGGTCTCCATACATTGACCGGCAACTGGAAGTCACATGCATGTATATACACACACCTTTATACTACCACTCCCAGAATTTTCCAAGTAGCATGACCACTGGCTAGGAGATTCTGGAGGTTGTAGTCCAAGGAAATAACTTTTCCAACCTTATTTGATTCAAGATGGGAGAGGTTTCCTTTTTGGACAATGCATCCCAGAATCCCAAAATTTCGATCTCCCAGAAAATTCTGGGAGCCATAGCACCAGGCAAGTAACTTTCCCTACTCTGGGTTCTACTACTGAACTAACATTTAACATTAATTTATGTGAACAGGCAAACCAGTAAACACTCACAGCCAGAGCTTTGATTGGGACATACTGGGTCATGGTAGGAACATTAAATCTTGTCTCACCTTCAAAAGTTCTGTGTCTGGCTGCTGACTTTTCTTCTTGATCTCTGCAATCAGTTGCTTCAGGGAAGAGTTTTGCTCTGAGAGCTTGTTCAAATTCTGGTGCAGCTCCTTCAGGGTTGCATGCTTCTCCTCCTTCAGCATCTTCAGAAGCCTCTCTTCTTCCTCAACAAGGAAATCATGGAGCTTATAAAACTCATCCATTACTCTCTCTTTCTGGCTGTGTACTGCATCCTTCATCACCAACAGAAAAAAGAAAGGTCAAAGGGATTGAGCATGGCTGTCGTACACTATAGGGCTCATCAAAGATATTTTGCCACAGAGACAAGCTGGTGCTTATCTGCATTTTGTATACAGGAGCAGTGTAACCTTCCTTCCACATTGGCTATCAAAAAGCTAAATCAATCGCAAGGTTTGTCTCCCAGGAGAGAGGAATGATGGGGAGATTCATTTAAACATTAGGAAGAACTTCCTGACAGTAAGAGCTGTTTGACAGTGGAATGTGTTGACTGGGAGAGTGGTGGGGTCTCCTTCTTTGAAAGTTTTTAAACAGAGGCTGGATGTCCATTTGTCAAGGGTGCTTTGATTGTGTATTCCTGCATGGCAGAATGTGGTTGGACTGGATGCCCCTTCTTGGGGTCTCTTCCAACTTTAGGATTCAACTCTTGGGGGAGTCAGGAGAAACAATTCTGCTGTCTTTCAGTATCTGCTGGTTGAGGTTATTGCCTCACTCTGCCTAATAATAGGGTCGGCACTACTGCATTGGATGAGATTACAGTCAGCCCTCCACTTGCAGCTTTGACTTTTGTGGATTTGATTATTGTGTTCTCTTTAGGAATCTTGGTCCTCCGGTGTGACTCTGTGGTCAATGTCCACCAGAAGATGTGCTGGAAGACTTAGAGATTCCTAGAGAGAACACTTCCCTAGGCATTTGTAGGTCTTTCAGTGCAATTCTGTGGTCAACTTCTGGCAGATATAAATCACAGGCTTATGCCAGAGGACCTAGAGATTCCTAGAAGGGTGTTCTATCAGGCAAAGCAAAAACAAAAACAAAAAACAAAAATACCCAGTGTTTTTTTATTTGTGTCTTTCCCATTTTCACTGAGCTCCTGTACTTCTAACCCCAGCGAATGTGGAGGCTCCACTGTATTTCCATGGTTCCTTCTCAGCTATAAAATCTGCTGATTCTATGCCATTCCAATGAGCACAAGTATCCTAGCAAAAGTAGATTGGAGTGTCCAGATGTATAGAAGGACAGAGCACTTCCTGAAGTTATCAGTACATTGTGTAGTTGTGCAGAAGTTTGTGCAGAAGAGAGAATTTCAGCAGGTGACATAGCTTTCCCTGCCCTATCTGGTAAGTTGCAACTAATTCTCCTACCTGCCCAGCAGGGGGCACAATTCATTATTAGTATCCTTGCATTATGAGTTACATCTCTTTTTTATTTTATTGTACAGTATATTTGCTCAGTAGGACTGACTTTGGAGTAGACATCAGAGAAGAGTAATAAAAACAAGGGCCATGAGGACCAAACAAATTCCAAAATCCATAAGTGAACAACACCTTTATCAGGATCTAGTGAAATTCCACAGGAGTATGCAGTCTTTAGTACTTGAACCTTTTGCTGATTTAGGACTTAGAGCAGGGGTAGGCAACCTTTTTGAGCCGGGGGCCAGGTTGCTGTCCCTCAGACAACTGGGGGGGGGGGGGGGGTCGGGGGGGGGGGGGCGGGGCCGCATGCTTCTCCCCCGGAGTGATGATGATGATGATGATGATGATGATGATAATAATAATAATAATAATAATAGTTCCAAGCATGGAAACTATTACAAAGCAATTCAAAAAAAGGAAGAAAGCATGCACAGTGTCTCAACCCAGAAAGGCACAAGGTGCTGAGAGGGGATTTTGCACAGAGAACACCAAGGGCAAGTAAATAATAATAATAATAATAATAATAATAATAATAATAGTTCCAAGCATGGAAACTACTAAAATG
>NW_024806678.1:0-3921 GCF_019175285.1 Sceloporus undulatus | reverse complement strand
CCGGGAGATGGAGCAAAGGGTGCTAACTCCAGGAGAAGAGATCCCCCCTCAAAATTTCCCCCTTTCCCTACATCTGGAGAATGAGACTATCAAGCATACAATGATAAGATGGGCACAAGATATAGGGAGTCCCATACTATTGGAGGATTGAGGAAACTCCTGGAGAGTAACTAAAAAATTTACTGCTTGTCAAAACTACAAGGAGAATTATGTAAAGATGTTTTATAGGTGTGTAATGACTGGGCTCTCCAGTCATTTGGGGGACTTTTCCTGAACCACAAGGGGTAATCAATTCTAGGGGGAGGTACATGCTAATGAGAGCTGACATCACATGCTAATGAGCTGTGACATCATAGCTGATGCAAGGTCTAACTGACCAATCAGAGAGTAGGACCGTGAGATTCAAGAACTTTCTAGGGGAAATCTTTAAAAGGCCCTTTGCAGCCATGCGGTTCTTTGTCTCTCCCTCTCTCCTCTTGGGGGGGAAACCATGCTTTCCTTTGCTCTCCATCTTTGTGTTTGTTTGGGGAAACCAGTGGTGTGCTTCCACGGAAGCAGGCAAAAGCGATGTCAGTGGAGCTAGGCCATGAGGGCCAGCTCCTTTGTATCTGACTACAAATCCCATCACTGCGTGAGTAGTTAGGAAAATGTGTTAGATAGCGCGTCTAGGCTTTTATTATGTTTTATCCAAATAGCTTTCCTGAAATGCATACTTTGTAAATATGCTTTCTGTACCTGCAAGGCAAGGAGGCTTTGCATGAATGATATCTTCCTACCCTATTCTATTTCTTTAAAATAAATATCTTTCTTTAAAAGTACCTGCTGTCAGTCTCTGCTCCCGGACACATGCCTTTTAGCTCGGTTGCTGATTACTGATTGCTTAAACTAGATCTCTCTCTCTAGCAAGTCCCAGTGTATGCTTAGGGAAAATGTAGTTCATTGAGATTCACTGGGTGGTGGCAGCGTAGACTACAGGATCTCAAGAGGTCCCATTCAACCCAGCAGGGAGTGTGAAGGGAGACCTAGGAGATCCTAGAAGGGAAGTGAATCATAGAATCATAGAATCATAGAGTTGGAAGAGACCACAGGGGCCATCCAGTCCAACCCCCCGCTATGCAGGAAATCACAAAGGGACTCCCTGGGAGTAAGAGCCACGCACAGGGCATTACTCCCAGGGATCACTACAATCGCAATGGGCCAGTCTCATTCGTTCAGGTAAGGAGGACCAGCCTGAAGTCACAATGGGTCCGTCTTAATCTCTAAGGCAACAAGAATCAGCCTGAGGTCACAATGAGCCATTCCCAGCTTTTCAGGAAAGAAACATCAGCCTGAAGTCACAAAAGTCCTATCTCCATCCATCAGGAAAGGAGATAGTCCTGAAGTCACACTGCGCCAGGCTCAATCTCTCAGGCAATGAGGGTCAGCCTGAGGTCGTAAAGGACCAGCATCAATCCTCCAGGTCTGAAGTGACAATAGTCCCATCTCATTCCTGCAGGAAAGGAGCACCAGCCTTATATCACAATAGTTCCATCTCAATCTATCAGGCAAGCAGCATCAAACTGAAGTTACAATGGGCTAGAATCAATCCTTCAGGTAAGGAGCAGCAGACTGAGGTCACAAATCAGTCCAATCTCTCAGGCAAGCGGCATCAGCTTGAAGTTGCAAACTGTGAGATCTAGAGTCAGTCCTGTGCTCAAAAAATCAAACTCATTTGAAACAAAAGAAGCTTTATTGATGAATCCAGGCAGAAACATCCATTAACACCATTTTTGCAAAGTCTGAAGTCCAAAGGGACTTGGTCAACCCCTTCTAAGCCAGCCCCCAATTCCCAAGCTAAAGCAACACAAGCGGAGGTTGCATAAATACCAAGGTTGTGTATACTTCCCTTCCTTTCTCCCAGACAGCCTCATTTTGAACAGCGGTGTTCCCAAGCCAGCTTCACTCCTCCTTGAAAACCAGTCTACAGCTGCAATACCATCCTCCTCTCCAAACGCCCTCCTTCATCTAAAAGCCACTTGTGGGCAGCGCTGGGGTAGCTGGTTGCATGATTGGCGTCTTCCCGTAGCTCCTCCCCTTCTCCGGGCCAAACCGAAACAAACTTCAGGTCACGTTGCAAGTGAATCAAACTTTAATAACAGTGCTTCCACCACAAACACAAACCCCCAACACCAACAATGTCCCTTTGGCTCCCACCAAACCCGGTAGCCTCAGGTGTCCTCTCCAAACAAAGTCCTTTTCCTTAAGGTTTCTCCTCTTCCTCCTCACTGCGTCTCGAGGAGCGGCCTCCTGAGTGTTTTTCCAGAGGTTCCAAGTCCGCCTTCTCCTTCTCCTGTGGCTCCGGGCCCGTTTGCCAACGCTCTCCCTTGGGGTCTCACCACTGTTCCTCCAAAGATTCCCCTCGTGAAACTGCCCAACTCTCGGCCTCTGAGAAGGGGAAGTCTCCCTCTATCCTAGGATCCTTCAAGCAAACTTCCTCATGAGGTCCTCTCCTTCTTACCCCCGAGCGTGCCTGCAATATTGCTGGGGCCCCGTCTCTATTAGGCTTTCTTGTTACCTCCTCTCTCCCTTCTCCGACCGCGACTCCCCGTCCTCCTCTTCCGCCACGTGTCCCTCTCCCCGCTCGCCTTTCTCCTCCTCTTATGAGCCCAATTCTGACTCCTCCCTCTCTTAACTCCGGCTCTGGCTCTGGCTCCTCCTCTTCCACCTGACCCTCATTAGCCCTTCAGCCCTCTCTCCTGAGGGTCTCCCTTCGTTACACCACTCCATCTGTCCTTCTATAATTTTCCATTACGTGCTTTCTGTAACCAATTACTACTATAACTACAACTACAACTGCAAGAAGGACCCCTAATTCGGGAAAGGAGTTACACCAGCCAGTTCTGGATGGGGTCACACTTCCCCTGAAAGAATCTGTCCGCAGTTTGGGAGTCTCCTGGATTCATCACTTCATCTGACGGCTCAGGTGGATGCAAAGGTCAGGAGCACTTGTTATCAGCTTCAGCTGATACACCAACTGCTCTGCTTCCGGAAGCAGGGAGACATTGAAACAGTAGTACATGCTCTGGTCACCTCTTGATTTGACTTCTGTAACACACTCTACATGGGGCTACCCTTGTGCCAAGTTCAGAGACTTCAGTTGGAACAGAATATGGCAGCCAGGTTGGTTACGGGCACTTCTAGAACTGCCCACATTACACCGGTTCTTAAATCCCTCCACTGGCTGCCCATTAGTTTCCGGGCAAGATACAAGGTGATGCTTTTAACCTTTAAAGCCCTACATGACTTGGGTCCTGACTACTTGTGGGAGCGCCTCCTCCCATACAATCTACCCACAGACTCAGGTCCTCTGGGAAGAACCTGCTACAACTCAAGAAGACCAGACTTTCAGCGGTGGCCCAGAGGTCCTTCTCATCAGCTGCTCCCAGGCTCTGGAATGACCTCCGGATGAGATCCCTCATAGTTCCACCTTGGAAGCCTTTAGGAAAGATCTCTTCAGGAAGGCCTCTCCAGACTGGATTAGATATATTGAGTTGTTTCTGACTCCCCATGACACTTATCCTTGCCATTATTACTGTTATGGAAATTGTTATTGATGTATTGTCCCTGCCCTCCCCTCTCGCCTTCAGAAAATGACCCATTTCTTGCTCAAAAAAACTTTTTTACTGTATTGTGTTTTGGGTGTTTTACATTTTCTTACTGTTTATTAGCTTTTTAAGGGTTGATTCATGTTCTTATAATTGGGGTTGGGGTTTTTTGAATTTTAATTGTAGTTCTGAAATTGTATGTTATTTTATTACTGTAATCCACTTTGATTTCTTTGAGAAAAGGTGGAATATAACGAAATAATAATAACAACAACAACATCCCTTCAAGGAGCTCTAATGCCTTTCACTATGCTCCCAAAATGTGTGTGTGGGGGGG
>NW_024806677.1:0-3921 GCF_019175285.1 Sceloporus undulatus | reverse complement strand
CACCCAAGCATTCAAGAAGGCCAGAAGTGGGGCTGTGGTGGAGAGAGCAGAGGGTAGGTACTTCTTTTAGGTTATTCCAGGATGGACTAAGCTCTTGCCTTTCATCATTCCATGGAGATGGAGATGGTTCCCCCCCCCTTTTTTTTTTTTGGTTAGAGTACCATACATACATTGACCCGTGAATAAGTCAACCCAGATTTTCATGGGGGTTTTTTACTAAAATTTCTAGTCTTATACATGAGTATATACAATAAGTATACTGCTAAGTATGGAACAAATATTGGAAACTTGACCAAAGTGTAACAGTACAAATCACACACAGAGTCATAGATTCTGGAACAGTTCACTTTCCCCCAATATATTAAAAGCACCAAGGTTTCCTTTCTAGCCTGACTACTTACTGCTTGAAGCTTGGATCCACTCAAGCCAAGCTAGAAAGTAACTTGTGTTATTTTAGCAGTTACCTTAACTTTTTTGCCTATGCCTTGGCTGTAATTCACTGCTTTTCAGTGGAACAGGAACAGGAACATTGGTACTTACTTGTGATACATTCATTTCCAGCAGACAGGCTCCTAGCATCTGCCTGTTACTCATTACTGGGTGTATGTGCTGACTCAGTCTGCATAATGGGAGAAGTAGGAGGAAAGGCAGAAATCATCTCACTAGGAAATGTTTTTGTCTTTCTCAGAACTCCAAGAAACAATATCTAAACAATAACACAATATCTTGTGTTAACCAGAAAGTATATTCCTACATTTTTAATGGCATGATAGTAATAACAACTTGATAGTAATACAACAAAATAGAATGTCCACAAAAGTGGTATCTTTATTGGGCAGCCAAAATGCAGAAAATACATCATGCAAGCTTTTAAAGCTTCACTGGCTTCTTAATCTGAAAATTTTAACATCTTTGTTTTATAAAGAAGCCACTAAATATTTGAATTGTTGGATGATGCATTTTCTGCAATTGGCTGGCTAATAAAGTCATTGTTCTTTTGTGGATTTGGGGTTTTGTTACTAGTAAGATATTCAGCTATAGTTTCTTTCTGGATTGCAGTACAAGAAGCAATGACATACAGTGGTACCCCGGGTTACGAATTTAATTCGTTCCGCGGCGCCGTTCGTAACCCGAAAGATTTCGCAACCCGAAAAAAGGCTTTCCGCTAGCGCTGGAAAGCCGCGGCTTTTAAATTTCGTGCCAAAAAGCGCCGAAACACACCAAAAAAAATTTCGTAACCCGAAAAATCTTTCGTTACCCGGAACAGTTTTTTCCAATCTAACTTTTTCGTACCCCAGAAATTTCGTAACGCGATCAATTCATATCCCGGGGTACCACTGTATTGGGTGATCCAAGTAACACGTTCTTATATTTAAAAAGTTAATATTGCATGGCCTGCTCTCAAGTTCCAAGTACTATATAAGGGCTTTCAGATCTTCTTTAAGCATTATTTTTCTAGCATGGTTGTTTCTGTCTCCATGGTTGCTCCTGTACCAGTCTATATGTCAAACACACAAACAGACCTCCCTAAGGGTCCAGATGTTGTGTATCTGATTTATAAAACTTGTAGCTGAAGAACACATATGGAAATGAACACTTTATTCAGTGCTGGAATATTTAGCAGCTAATGGTACCAGAACATCTGCATGGTTAGTGGGAAGCATATATGGAAAGGCATGTACTGTACAAAGAATTACATGCATGGAAAAGACTCAAGTTATTATTCTGATGATTAAATCAGAATACAAAGTCTGAAGAGTTTCAGTGTAAAACAGCAACTGATTTATCTGTCCTGTGCAAAGGTTATTCTCCAACTTAGGAACACTCTTTAATTTGGATTTGGGCAAGGAGCCAAAACCTTCTTGAGTGATGTATACACAGCAGTGCGCAGATGTAACTTAGTTAACGAAGGAGGTGCGTTCCTGGGCATTACTTGTGTAACAAAATTTGGTACGGCATGTAGAAATAACATGGAAAGATCAGGGATAGGTTTCTACATCACAAAAAAAGCATAAGTTTTTTTATTCAAGGCTAACAATCTGCACATGTGAAATGAAACAACCAGGTTAGATAAGCCTCACAGAAGTAAGTGAAAATTTTTTGAACCTTCTAGATGCCCCTTGAAAACATCTTGTAAAGTATATGCTGAAATTATTATTTTTCTTTCACCAGCCTCCACTTTTCTTCTGATTTTGATTTTTTTAAAAACATGTGAGGTTAGCTGGTAAGGTAGGCTTATCAGCTATTCTCTTTTCTGTTTTGCGGCTCATGGCTGCTTAGTGAGGGATTCTGGAGGCAGCTACTGTTTACCTTGCCTGTGGTTAGGTTTGGTTAGAGTACAATCACTTTCTTTTCCAATTTAAGATTTACTGCACTGTTTACTGCACTCTGCTCCAACACAATACCAAAAGTTTCCAGCTTCTCCTCACCATCTTCCTAATGCTGATGCTGCTTAATAAAATTACATCTTGGCAGATGAGGATGAGGAAAAAGGGCCCTGGGTGGGCCAAAAAAGAAGACTTTGCAAAAAGGATTTTCTGTCAGAGGCTTTGTTAACTGTAGCATATCTCGTATGAACAGAGGCTGCACACAGCACATTTCACTATTATTATTTTAAACCCGCACAGCATTGAGCTGTGGTGCTCATTAATTTTCATCATATAGCCGTTGATAATCCACCTTTTTGTAACTCACAATGTTTTACCATAATTATTTGCTTCATGGAAATAAACTTTGTTTTTACTTTTGAACAGGAGATCTTGATGTTCAGCTTGTGTCCAGTTATATCACTAAAATGGGAAGAGTATTTCCAGCAGTTGAAGGTCGTGTGATGTTCTCTGCTGCCACTGTATTCCAAGAACATCTTTTTTTGATTTCCATCTTATTTGTTCTGTTTTTCTATTCCATCCCTTAATTTTCACTTGCCTTTGGGGCATTAGACTTCCAAATTCAGGTGACTTGTTAACACAATCCAAGGCATTGATTCAAGGATTCTCAGAAGCCAGTATGTAAATTATTAGTGTTGCAGCAAATGGAAGCCCATGATGAAGTTGATTTTAAGATTTAATGTACAATGTATGAACAGTGTACATAATTTATGTATATAATATGTATATATGTCTCATATGTATGCATTTTAAAAAATTGAAATAAGCCAAGTATGTGCATACTGCAAAGAATTACCTATTACTAAATTGGTGAAATTTATGAGATGATGCAAAATGCAAGATGTTGCAGTTGAATTTTCAAATTCTTTCAACCTTAAAAAATGGATCCGGCACATTACGACTATGCCATACAGTGTTCTGTTTTAGTGATTATTTTGCTGGTGACCTAAAAGGAAGTGTTTGCCTCCAGTATGTTCCTGGATTACTTTACCTTAAACACTGTATTATTCTATGAACAGAGCCAATTTTATAAGCCTGGTATACTTTATTACTGGGGTGGCGGGGGGAGGCAAGAAAAGGTGGGATTAATTAATCAAATTAGGCTAAGTAGTGATAGTATGTGTAACTCCATTCTCATAGGATATCATGTACTGATTTCAGTTTGTTTGAAGGGGGCATTTTTAAGAACATAAGTACTGAAACATGAACAAAGTGATGCTATTTTAATGACAATCACACAGATTAATGGACATGATATTTAAGTTCAACGGGACTAGTGTATTGGTTCACATTTCCAGCCTCATTTATCACATGCCTAAAAAGAAGTCACACACAGCTAAGGTAGAGAAAGAGAAAAAAAGGAAAACTGTAGAGATGGAACTGGTGAAAGCACACACACACCCATGTAGGAATGACTGATTCCTGAGCTGGAGGGCTAGCAGGAATACTCTTAAAACATCAAACGCCATAGCAATGATGTACCTTAAAGAGTTAATATCATAACCAAATTCAGTGCACATCATTAAAAAAAAAA
>NW_024806676.1:2588-3922 GCF_019175285.1 Sceloporus undulatus | reverse complement strand
GTCACCTTCTCTCTTACTTGTGTGACCAGATCACCGATCTGCCTTTTTTTTTATTATTATTTCTTTAATCGTATGTATTTACATTCATTACCTTTGATCTATATTTTACATATTTTCCCCATCCAGTAAACTCTATACAGAATTGTAGAGTACATGGATTAAATACAGTCTTCCCGAATTCCTACAAGTTTCAATACGTCTAACATATAATTATTGTGTATGTGACCCATATATTATTCCGTATGTTCTATCCAATATCTAGTTACAGGTATCCATTCAGTTTCTCTTTTTTCCTTTGTTTCATTATTAATTAATGCAGTTAACATGTCCATATCTTTATATTCTAATACTTTTTGTAGCCAGTCCTCAATGCTTGGTACACCTTCCAGTTTCCAATTTTTTGCTAGTAGCATTCTTGCCGCTGTGATCAAATACAACATGATTCTCCAAAGTGATTTTTCTGTCTTTTCGCCCAAGAGGGATGTCATATTTAATAAGTACAGTTCGGGGGACATAGGATATTGTATTCCAAATATTTCTTGTATACATTTGTGAATTTTGAACCAGAATTTTTTAATTTTTTGGCAGGACCACCACATATGATGGTAAGAACCTTTTTCTTTGAGGCATTTCCAGCATCTATCATCCTTTAACTGGTAATATTTAGCTATTCTAGTTGGTGTATAATACCACCTGTTTATTATTTTGATATAATTTTCTCTAAGGTCTTGCGATGCTGTAAACTTAAAAGATTTTTTCCAAGCCTGTTCCCAATTTTCAAACAATATTTCATGTCCCAATTCCTGTGCCCATTTAATCATATATGTGGTGACAGTTTCGTGTTCCAGTTCTCTTCTTACAAATAATTTATATAGTCTTGAAATCTTCCCTTTATCTTCCCCCCAGATAATTTTATCTAGCTCATTTACCTCCTTCTCGAAGCCTTCTCCTTTTAAATCTTTTTTATATCTTTGTGTTATTTGTAAATATTCAAACCATGTTGTGTTTATTCCATTTTCTTTCAACTCTTCTTTGGATTTTAATTTCACATTTCCACTTCTTTCTTTCTCAAGTAAGTCCTTATATGTAACCCATTTATCTTTCTCTTTTCCCCTTACCATTGAGAAAGCTTCATCAGTTGATACCCATTCTGGCAACCCTCTGTAGAATTTTCCTTTTATTGTTCTCCATATGCTTAACAATGCTTTCCTTATAAGATGTTTGTTTATAGCCTTATCCGTAATTTCTTTGGGGTACCAGAGATGGGCATGCCAGCCACTATTCATGTTGTTAGCTTCTAAGTTTAATAATTTTCTGTCTTTTAACATTATCCA
>NW_024806676.1:1407-2488 GCF_019175285.1 Sceloporus undulatus | reverse complement strand
CTATTAGTTGCCAAGTTATTTTGTAATTATTTTTAAACAGGTTTGTGTTGTTTTCTGTTAGCCATATTCCTAGATATTTTATTTTTTTCTCTATTTTTATGCCTGATCTGATTGTCAATTCTTCTTTTTCCTTTTCTTTTAAATTTTTTGTTAAGATTGAGGTTTTACTTTTGTTAATTATTATTCCAGAATATTTTCCAAATTCGTTTAATTCTTTCAACAGATGTTCTATACTTTTCAAGGGGTCTTCTAATACAATTATCATGTCATCAGCATAAGCTTTTAATTTATGCTCCTCACCTTTTATTCTTGTACCTTTAATTTCTTTGCTGTTTCTTAGAGTATTATTTAGTACTTCCAGGGTCATAAT
This sequence comes from Sceloporus undulatus, assembly GCF_019175285.1. Lineage (NCBI taxonomy): Eukaryota > Metazoa > Chordata > Lepidosauria > Squamata > Phrynosomatidae > Sceloporus > Sceloporus undulatus. The sequence goes on along the minus strand of NW_024806676.1, from coordinate 2,118 downwards.
AAATAGTAATGGGGAAAGAGGGCAGCCCTGTCTCGTGCCCTTGTCTACCACTATGTTTGCCGTCTTTTCCCCATTAATTATTATTTGAGATTTTTGTTGCTTATATATTTGCTCAATATTTTTTATGAAGAAATTTCCCAATTCCATTTTCTTTAGAGTTTCCAACATAAATTGCCATTTTACATTATCAAAAGCCTTCTCGGCATCTAAAGATATGACTGCCAGTTTTTTGTCTTTGTGTGAGTTGTAATATTCCAAAATGTCTAAGATATTCCTTATATTGCTTCTGATCTGTCTCTTTGGCAAGAGGCCATTCTGATCTTTATGTATAATTTCCTTTAAAATTTTTCTAAGTCTGTTACTTAATATCCAAGTGTATATCTTATAATCAAGATTTAGGAGTGCAATAGGTCTGTAATTTTTTGTTTCCTTTCTATCTTTCCCCTCTTTTGGTATTATTACAACATCTGCATAATCCCATGAAACTGGTTTGCCATCTTTCGCTATGTTGTTAAATGTATCACATAATATTTTGCATATTTCCAATTTAAACACTTTATAAAACATTGCTGAGAACCCATCCAGGCCAGGAGATTTTCCATTTTTTTGAGCATTGATTGCTTCTAAGACTTCTTCATTAGAGAAGGGTTTGTTTAATTCATCTTGTTGATCTTTAGTTATTTTATTTATTTCCTTGTTTTCTAAATATTC
>NW_024806676.1:0-1307 GCF_019175285.1 Sceloporus undulatus | reverse complement strand
ATATTCTTGCATTTTCTTTTGATACTCCTCGTCTTTCCCATCTGTATCGTCCTTAAATACCTTTTCAAAATATTCATAGAATGCTTTCTTGATTTTGTTCTGTTTAGTAACTATTTTCCCTTTGTAATTTATTTCCACAATCATGTTTTTTTCCTTTTGTTTTTTTAGTTTTTGGGCAAGCCATCTCCCTGTTTTGTTTGCTTGTTCGAAGTATTTTTGTTTAATCCATTTTAATTTTTTTGCCAATTCCTCTATATCTCGTTCCTGTATTTTATGTTTAAGTAATTCATATTCTTTTTTCAGTTTGTTATCCGTTAAGTTTTTATTGATTTTGTCCTCTAGATTTTTCAGCTCCTGTAAACCTTCTTTTTCCTTTATTTTTTTCTCTTTCTTCTTTTCCACTGCCTTTTTTATCAAAATGCCTCTTAGAAGTGTTTTACATGCATCCCATATAGTTTTGTTCTGTACCTCTGGTGTGGTATTTTCTTTTAAAAATAATTTAATTTCATTTTTTAAAGTTTCCACGTAATTTTTATCCGTCAGTAACTCTTCATTCAACCTCCATTTCCATTCTGTCTGTTTGTTATCTATGTCTATCTCAATTTCTATTGCATTGTGGTCTGAGATTATTCTGGGGGCTACTTCCATTTTTCTAATCAATGGCAATAGTTTATTTGTTGTTAAAAACATGTCTAATCTGGAAGCCGATTGATGCGTATCTGAGAAATATGTATACCCTGCCTTATCTCTATTCAAGTGTGTCCATATATCTGTTAAATCATGTTCTTCTATCATTCCAAAAAAGCTGTTTGGGAGTTTCCCTTGGTTGTCTTTAATCTTTTTTCTGAATTTCCTATCCCTCTTTGGTTTAATTACCCCATTGAAATCTCCTACCATAATAACTCTGTCTCCATTTGTTTTTTCTAATTCATTATTTATTTTTTCAAAAAAGTGTCTTTTTTTTCAAGTGGGGCATATATACACATCACATCTATTTTTTGATTTTGCATTGTCAATTGTATTATAACATATCTTCCTTCTTCATCTTTACATATTTCTTTTACTTCATACTTATTATTTACATAGATCGCCACCCCTCTTCTCCTTTTATTTTTATCTAATGAATAAAATAATTGCCCGAGTTTAGGATTTTTTAAGAGTTGTGCTTCATCGTCTCGAATCTTGGTCTCCTGTATGCACCATATGTCACATCTATTTTTTTCTAAGTATTGAGCTACTAATCTTTTTTTGTGTATTCTGTTTAAGCCTCTTACATTCAGAGATCCTATTTTAAAGCCCATGTTTAT
>NW_024806675.1:1476-3922 GCF_019175285.1 Sceloporus undulatus | reverse complement strand
GATCAAGGGGAAATGAGAGAACTATTTTCCTTACTTACTTCGGGAGATATGATAAAGCACATTCAATTTGCCCTCCTTGTTTCTAGGCAGATGGTGGTTGCAGAGTAGAGAAGTCAGCCCTTGTACCACCAGAACTAGGAGAAAGCAGGAAACTGAGCAAATCCATAGACCTTACAATCTTTGTGAGTTGAAGCAACCAATGAATCAAGACTTGCAAATTATAATAAGCTACTGCTCTAGCAGCTGAAATGGATATTTGCACAGGACCCTTTCTTTTTGTCTGGAGTTGGGCTTCCTTCAAAATGGAGAAGAGGCACCCTCATCTTCTTCCTGAAGATGATCCCTGAAAACTGGAAGCTCAATGCCAAGCCCTGATATATGCATCCCTACTGTCCCATGTAAAAAGAGCAAGAAAACACACACGTTACAGGAGAAGAACAGAAATAATCAGTCAATAACTTTATTACAATCAAAGACCAGCAAATCAAAAATAAAATAACACATATAAGAAAACTACTCAGTTTTAAAAACAACAACAGGGAGTTAAAATGTCCTGGGGAAAAGAAGGGAAATCAGGATTTGACTTGAGAGTTAGCGAATGTTTTGTGTTTCAATGAAGGGCTAGAAAGGAGACAGAAATGCATCTTCAGCATCCCCTTTTATGGTTGCAAACAGTTGAATTCTAGCAGCACTTCATTAAGACTAATGCTGATGGTTCCATAATTAATGCTGTCCTTCACAGATTCTAGATATGCAATGAAGAACAAGAATGCTCCAAATAATGCAAAGCTTTATTGAATGTTCCTGTAAAGGCAAGGTGCTTTCAAACCAAAAATCTCCCATTGAAATAACTGAATAACCCCCACTTCACTTAGGGGAAGTAGAGGCAGTTTATGATTTGACCACTTCAGAATATCAATAGAGTGGGACATATTGGAATATCCTCCCCTCTCTTTTCCTTAGCTCCCTGGATCTTCAAAAATGGGGTGAGAGTAGTATTGCCATATCCCGCCTGGGGGCAGGACTTTCCCGGTTTGGGGCGGGTCCGCATGGTCCCGCCCCAGTTTGGCCCTGCCCCCGGGATGACCCCCCCAGTGAGGCCCTGGAGGCGGCTCCGCGATCGCAGAGTCCTCCAAGGCCTCCCTGGGGCTTGGGAGACGCTGTCTCCCAGGCCCCAGGGAGGCCTTGGACAAGGTTTTAAAATGTAGGACCTTTTTTTTTAAATTTCCTGGTGAGGAATTTTTTTTTAAAAAAGGTCCTACATTTTAAAACCTTGTCCTACATTTCCCCAGTTTGGAGGTCCTCAGGGATGGCAACCCTAAGTGAGAGGGAAAAGAAAAGGCTACAATCTGGTGATCAAGATTTCTTGTGTGATGGGAGACTTTTTTAGCACATGAAAGGTTTTCCATGTAGGTCCTGACAATCTGCTTTTCTAAACTCATATAAGTCTAGGGCAGTCTCTCCCAATCATCCAATTTTTATTATTTATGCATTTGATTTCCTGTCTGTATAGTCAAGTTCTTCTACCCAAAAGACAGAGAACACTACAAGGCCCATCCATGGCAATGAAAATAGGAAGACCACATATTCAGCCATTAGGAATGGCTTCCTTTCATGATGGCTCTAAACCAGGTGTCTCACTACATCAAAATGGAGGACCAACCCTGTCTCAAAGCTATGGGTTCAATGCTCTTTTAGGAACAGGAGAAGTCCTCCTGAGGACACTCTGAGGGCTGCCATTGGCTGGAACCCCAGTCCCTCCCACCATCCCTGGCCCTGATTGGCTAGAGTCCCAGTTCCTCCCACATCCCACACAGAATGACATCACTGCTATGGAAGGCTCTCTTGACCAATCAGAGAGCAAGATGAAGGTTCTTCTGGAAGCTTCCGTGGGAAGGAGATATAAGGCCTGAGAGACCAAGAGACAGTTGGGGGAATTGTGTCGGTTGGAGATCGAGAGAGTTAAAGAGCGGATCTTGGAAGTTAGTCTCAGAATTGGACGCTTAGGTCTACAGTATTTATTTCTTTAATAGCTTGTATGAATTGAATATTATATACTTACAAATATTGTACCTGCAAGACTCTTAATATCTTGTAGGACTTATATTTCAGTTATATTTTGTTATTTATAATGAATATCTCTTTGGAGTATCTACTACTCAATGCTCCTTTTACACGTGTTTTGGCTCAGTTGATGCTTGGGAAGATCGGTAAAGAAGTAGAAATAAGGTTCCTTAACTGGTCCCAGTGTAGGTTAAGGGAAGTCCTTTATAATTCACTGGATGATGGCAGCGAGATTTAAGGAATTTAAAGGTCTACTGGGCTAAGAGCCAGAATGTCTAAATGACTAATTAACAATTTGTAAGACACTCTGATAGCCTTTTGGCTGAAAAGAGGGGTATAAAACTATTATTATTATTATTATTATTATTATTATTATTATTAT
>NW_024806675.1:0-1376 GCF_019175285.1 Sceloporus undulatus | reverse complement strand
GTAAGCCACGTTGATAGCCTTTTGGCTGAAGAAAGAGGGGTATAAAACTATTATTATTATTATTATTATTATTATTATTATTATTATTATTACAGGGCCGCGGTTTGGCTGCTTAGACCACCGGAGATCATCACAGTGAGTCAGTTGGAAAAGCCCATCTCACTCCAGAAAATAAAGGTACTTGAGGAGTTTGCACTCTCCGTCTTTCTGTAATAATAGCTACAAAACTAATAATAGCATTTGGGACATTTAGTCTTTTAAAAGCAAATATGGCATGTTTAAATGCTGCTTTAAAACTTCTTTCCATTTGCCAGTTTTGTGCTGGTTTTGGGGGGAAATGAGAAAGTGTTGGGAGGGAGGGACTGCCAACAGAATTAGGAGATGCATTGCAGGCTATGGACAGTTTGCGGCCAAGTAAGGTCCAAAAGACACAGCAGCAATAGACCATTTTGAGAGTGCTTTAACTGCCCTGGCCCAGTGCTAGGGAATCCTGGGAAATGGAGTGTATTGTGGCCCCAGAGCTCTCTGACAGAAAAAGCTCAATGTCTCACAAAACTACATTTCCCAGAATTCCCTAGCATTGACCCAGGGCAGTTAAAACGGTCTCACATTGCATTATTGCTGCAATGTGTTTTGTACTTAGGTGACCCTTGGCAAGTCACACTCTCTCAGCCTCAGAGGATGGAAATGGCAACCCCTCTCTGCAGAAACCTGCCAAGAAAACCCCATGATAATGTTGCCTCAGGGTTGCCATAAGTTAGAAACGACTTTAACACACAAATAAAGAACAAAAAAAGTCTGCAATTATTTCACAGGTTGTACATAGGAATGGGAGGCAGTGTGGTGCAGTGGTTTAAGTGTTGGGTTACAACTCTGGAGGCCAGGCTCCATGAAACCAGCTGGGTCCCTTGGGCAAGAAGTCACACTCTCTCAGCCTCAGGGAAGGCAATGGCAAACCTCCTCTGAACAACTCTTGCCAAGAAAACCCTGCGAAGGGCTTCCCTTAGGGTTGCCATGAGTCAGAAACAACTTGAAAGCACACAACAACAAGAGAAGTAACACCACTAACACAAGGCAGCTAGGAAGGAAGGAAGGAAGGAAGGAAGGAAGGAAGGAAGGAAGGAAGATTTCAGGAATTTAAGGCTATGTCCCTGCACTCTTCCCCTCTGTCTCTCTCTCTTCCCTGGCGCTCAGACAGAGGCAGCCATTTTGTGTTCCGGTGGCCATTTTGTATTGTGGTGGCCATTTTATGTTCCGGCGGCCATTTTGTGATGCTTGTGACTGTGGGGAATAATGTTCCGGAACCTTCTCTGAGGCCTCAGTTGAACAGAGGCTTCTCTTTCTCTCCTGAGGCTCCAGAGAGAGAAGGAGGCCAG
>NW_024806674.1:0-3924 GCF_019175285.1 Sceloporus undulatus | reverse complement strand
CTGATTGATGCCCAAGTTGTGTGCAGAGAACTTGGCTGTGGAGTTGCCATGTCAGCCCTGGGAGAAGCTCACTTTGGAAAAGGAAATGGACCCATCTGGCTAGATGAAGTCAAATGTTTGGGGACAGAACCTGCCCTTGACTTCTGTGGTTTTGAAAAGGTTGATCTAATACATACTCAACTGCATGACTGTCGTCATGAGGAAGATGCCAGTGTTGTGTGTTCGGGTAACTGATGGAAATTCATATTATATTGAGAATTCCCTTCAGATTTGTGCAGTTCAGAGTAAAGGAGTAGACGATTAAGCAGTCTTAAAAACTGGAGATTCAGGGAACAAATTCCAGTGAAATGTTCAAGTGCCAGATGGGTTGAGAATGATGCTTGCTTTATTAACACTGTAAGGCAAGAAAGAGGGGAATATGATCCTACTTGACTTTACATTCTATTTTCTCCACATCTCCACATATGATATAAACGTCAAGCCAGCATTACTGACCGACCCAGGGAATAACAAGACCAGATACAGAAAGATGGGTTGTTAAGGGCCACTTTATTTAATTATATTCTATTTACTGAATCTGACTTGAGAGCTACAAAATGATGCAAATTAAGCTATTTAGTAGGAATGAATGAATGAATGAATGAATGAATGAAATTTTATTTGTATACCGCTGTTCCAACCATCACAGCGGTTTACAACAACAGTAAAAATACATACAAAAACACCCAATAAACAAAGAACCCCCCCCACAATTTAAAACATTACAAACAGTATAAAAATATCCATCATTCATTCTCAATTAAAATCAGATTAAAAAAAACTATTAAAACTTTACAATCAAACAAATAGCTGGATAAAAACAATACACAAGGGGAGAAGAATGGAGTTAGGACGCATGGGGGAAAGCTTGACGAAAGAAATGAGTCTTCAGATTTTTCTTTAAAAACTCAAAGGAGGAGGCTGAGCGGAGCTCGTCAGGCAGAGAGTTCCAGGTCTGCGGGGCCGAGATGGAAAAAGCCCTATGTGCAGATACCACATACCTAGAATTAGGAACTCTCAAAAGTTGTTTCTCGCCCGACCTGAGAGTGCGGGGCAGATTGTATGGGGAGAGGCGGTCCTCCAAGTACCCTGGGCCCAAGCCATTTAGGACTTTATAGGTAAAAACCTACATCTTGTGTTGCACCCGGAAGCAAATTGGCAGCCAATGCAGATCTTTCAGTATAGATGTTATGTGGCTGGCCCTGGAGTTACCAGTGACCAGCCTTGCTGCCATATTCTGAAACAATTTTAGCTTCCGAGTATGGTACAAGGGTTGCCCCATGTAGAGCGTGTTACAGAAATCTAGTCGAGAGGTTACCAGAGCGTGTACCACTGTTTCAAGGTCCCCTCGGCCCAGGTAGGGTCGCAGCTGGCGTATCTGCTGAAGCTGATAACAGGCATTCCTGACTGTCGCATCCACCTGAAAAGTCAGGTAAAGCGACGAGTCCAGGAGCACCCCCAGACTGCGAACTGTGTCCTTCACGGGGAGCATGACCCCGTTCAGGACAGGTGGACAAATTTCCTTCCCTGGACCAGGAGAACCTATCACAAGTACTTCCGTTTTCTCTGGATTCAGTCTGAGTCTGTTTTCCCTCATCCAGCCCATTACTGACTCCAGACAGGCATTGAGAGAAGAGATGCCGTCCCTAGTTACTGCATCAGTCGGAGACACAGAGAAGACTATTTGGGTGTCATCAGCATACTGATAACACCGCGCCCCATGCCTCCGGATGATCTCTCCCAGCGGCTTCATGTAAATGTTGAATAGCATGGGGGACAGAATCGCTCCCTGAGGGACCCCAGATGTAAGGGCCCTCTTGTCAGAGCGACAGGCCCCCAGCTGCACCATCTGGAATCTGCCCAAGAGGTAGGAATGGAACCACTGGAGAGCAGTACCCCCGATACCCAACTCCCCCAGGCGTTCCAGAAGGATACCATGGTCAATGGTATCGAAGGCCGCTGAAATGTCCAAGAGCCCAGACGGAAATCATTGACTAAGGCGACCATGGCAGTCTCAACCTCATAGCCCGCCCGGAAGCCGGTTTGAAATGGGTCTAGATAATCTGTATCATCCAAGATCCCCTGAAGCTGGAAGGCAACCGCTCTCTTGATCACCTTCCTAAAAATGGCAGCAGTGAAACAGGCCGATAATTATTCCGGATTAGGGGGTCAAGGGAGGGCTTTTTTAACAAAGGTTTTACAATGGCTGTTTTTAAACTAGATGGAAACCGACCCTCCCTGAGAGATGAATTGACAATTCGGCGCAACATCTCTGTTACCGCCATTCCCCCTTGGACTGTCAGCCATGAAGGGCAGGGATCAAGAGAGCATGTCATCCTCCTAACACTGCTGAGAATCTTGTCCACATCCTCGGTACTTACAGTATGGTAGGCAGCCTTCACTCAGTCCCCTTCCACAGTTCAGAACAGAAATATTGTGTTGCTCTATGGCTGGCAGGCAACTGGAAGGTCAACCCAAGGTTCCCTCTCCCAACTCAAAGGACTTGCAATCAAGATTTAACCTTCTGGTGAGTACCAAGAAGTCTTTTTTCCCACCCAGAGGCATTACTTTCACCAAAAGCGTGCCATGGGTACTCACCAATATCTGACATCTCCCTCCAGTAGCTGCCACAGATCTGGGGCAAGTGTCTGCTTAATCTTTGCTTAGTCTCTATCTTCTCCCTGGCTCACCAAAATGGCCCCACTCCCTGTTGCAGATTCCTCAAGAAGAACATGTTCCCTGGTTTGGAAAGATGTACACTATCTGTTCGATAGAGTTCAAGTTATTGAAAAATAATCTCTGAGTGTGGCAAATGCATTCCAAATCTCTTTACTGGTTCTATGCCAGGCTGTCAATCAAAAACAAGTTCCCTTCACCCCACCAACCTGGACAGCATGGAAGGCCACATCACTAGTACAGTGTGCCCATGCTTTACGTAGCTTTCAGCATATGTCCCTCCACATCTGCAGCTTTGACTTTTGCACCGCCCCGGCCCTTTGGAATACGCTGCCCGCTGAGCTCCGCTCGATCACCTCGATCACCTCCCTGGCCCAATTTAAAAAGGATTTGAAAACCTTTTTTTTCCAGCTAGCATTCCCCGCTTAAAATCCTGTGGGCCTCCCTCCTCTTCCGTGGCCATGAGGACGGGCTATTGGGGTTTTTGCTGGTTTTATTTTATTGTATATTGTATGTTGTGTTTTTAAAGTACTGTGTGTGTCATGTAATGTATGTAAACCGCCCTGATCTGAGGAAGGTGCGGTATACAAATAAAAACTTTATTTTATTATTTATTATCTTTGATTATTTACAGATTTTATTAATATGTTCTCTCTAGGAATCTCTAGATCCTCCAGGGCAACTCTGTAGCCATCTTTAAACAAAAGTCACACTGAAGGAGTTAGAGATTCCTAGAAAGAACACTCCACTAAGCATTTATAGCTTGCCCAGCGTAATTCTATACTCAGTGTCTGGCAGATGTTGACCACAGAGTTGTACTGGAGGACCTAGAGATTCCTAGAGAGATGTTCTAATTGTTCATTTTGGTTGGCCCACTAAAGCTATTATTGTTTGGATGTTATTAGATTTGCTATATGGCCAACACAGCTACCCCTAGATGTTCTTTGAACCACTCAATACAGTACACCATACAGTCTCACTAAGCAAAGGAATTATGTGGCACAATTTGTTGGGCGCTGAAGGATGATACATCCATCCCTCTCCTGCCAGCAAGCAATGGCACAACAAGGTGTTGTGACAATACCCCAAGAATCCCTGCTTCTTCTTCTCACACCATGGTTGGCTGGCTGGCTGTCTCTAGAGGCATCATCCCTCAATGTCTTGCTCACCAGCACTGCAGACCTCCTTTGACTGAAGAGGCTGCATGGC
>NW_024806673.1:0-3924 GCF_019175285.1 Sceloporus undulatus | reverse complement strand
GGATTCACTGCTCAGTGATCAAGGGGAGAAGGTGAGACAATGGCAGAAATAGGAAAGAAAAAAGAAAACCTGTAGCTGGCTCTCTCTTTCTGAGGTGTTAAAGCAGCTATAGAGGCTATTGCCAACTCAGGTCTTCTGAGGAAGAGTCCAAAGAAGGGAGGAGGAGGTCTGACTTCCTCTAGAGGATCCCAAGGCCAGGGGGGAGAGTCTTACTTGTTCTGACTTCATCTAGAGCAGGGGTAGGCAACCTGCGGCCCACGGGCAGGATGCGGCCCGGCAAGGCCTTGGGACCGGCCCCAGCCCGGTCCTGCCACCAATTGCCGCCAGAGCCTTTGGCCTCTCATGTGAGGGTGTGGGGCCTTTGGCATATCAGGAAGAGGCGGGCAAGGGGGGGCAAGCGGCAGTCAAGGGGGGCAATTGTCTATAGAAGCCTCTGAAACATGCATTTATATTAACATTTTTTTAAAAATCAGCAAATTTTTTAGCGTGTCTTCCATTTTTTTTAAAAAAAGTGTCTGCCATTTGAAATTTTTGTCCTACATTTGTCCTGGTTTATTTATTTATTTATTTAATTTTAAATTAAAATTATTTATTTATTTATTTTTTTGCTTCAGCCCTCCAGTTGTCTGAGGGACAGCAACCCGGCCCCCGGCTCAAAAAGGTTGCCTACCCCTGCTCTAGAGGATCCCAAGGCCAGGGGGGAGAGTCTTTGGAGGAGCACAGGTCTTGAAGGAGCACAGGTCTTACTTGCTCTGACTTCCTCTAGAGGATCCCAAGGCCGGGGGGGGGGGGCTTAGAAGGAGCACAGGTCTTACTTGCTCTGACTATGGAATTCTAGGAATTGTAGTTTGTTGTGGCCCCAGAGTAATCTGACAGAGAAGGCTAAATGTCTCACAAAACTACAGTTCCCAGAATTCCATGAATTCAACTGAGCCATGGCAGTTAAAGTGGTGTCCAACTGGATTATTTCTGCAGTGCAGATGGAGCTCTTATCTCTGTAGACATTCTCTATTTCTTATCCCTTTGTCATCCTTCTGCACCTACTCTTTCCCCTCTCCTCTTTATCCCCTCCATTCTGTCACTATCACAGTCTTTTGGGGGAAATGCCTTTCCATCTCTCTTTCGAGAAAATCCCACTATCATCAATTAGACTTAGACAGGAAAAGCTTCCTTTTATGTGAATGGACCTCTCAGCTACAGAAAACCTTATGATAGGGTTGCCATAAGTCAGAAATGACTTGAAGGCACACAACAATAACACAAACAAAAATGTCTCCCCTCCAGCTGAATTTTCAAGATTGTGGTGCAGATTGTTGGGAGGGAAGACTAATCCTTCCTTTGGCTGTCATCCCCCTGAAAAGTGTCTCCTTCATGGCACAGTAGTTAGAAATAAAAAAAAAAATCTAATTGACCAGCAGGAAGAGCTCAGTTATATGTTTATGGGTATAATGGGTCCCCTCAGAACACAGAGGAATGCGTGTGGAAGGAAGGGCAAGCTCATCCCTATACATTTTACTGCATTTGTAAGAAGTGCCTATACATAACCTACAAATCACAGGAGGAACAACAAGATTTAAGGGTACTGTAGCAGGAAATGTTGTTGTTGTTGTATTTATTTGTATCCTGCTTTCCCCCAAAATCAGGACTCAAAGTGGCTAAAAACCGAGTACAGTTAAAAACTTAATTTAATTTAATGAAAATTAAAATGGAATTATTGTTGCTTTCCACCTCATGGTTACAATTGTCTGCCCCTCATTCTGATGCCTGAGCTGGGCGCCTTCACTTGGCCTAGCATTTCCTTTCTCCATGACAGCTTCCCACTTCAGAAAGACATTCCAGAGACGTTCACCTGGCAGGTGCATCCACACTGCACAGTTACAGCAGTCTGATGCCTCTATTTGCCATAGTTTCATCTTACAGACTTCTGAGATATGTAGCTTGGAGAAGGCCATATAGAAACATTTGCTACTAATGCATTCTTAGGGCATTCCCCTGAACCAGAACTCTCTAGCAGAGAATATGAAAAACTCACCAAGCTACAGACTCCAGGATTCCCTAAGAGAGAGCCATAGCAGTTATCAAAGGGATACCAAAGTTGCATCAAACTGCTATAATTGTGCAGTAGGGATACAACCATGGTCTCAATATTAAGCCTTTTTGATGCATCCCACCAAAACTATCCCTTCTCCCTGCTAGAGCTTTCAATTAAACAGCAAGGATGCTTTTTTATGGCTCCTTGAGAAATGTTTTATGTTGCTGAGTTTTAATTGCTGTCTCATCCATTTTGAGGTTTCCAAGGCTTGCCCAATTTTGCTACTCAGCCAAAAGACCAAATGGCACCTCTCACATATAAACTAGACTAGAAATAGAGTCTTACATCAACATTCAAGTAAGGAGTAGCATCTTTCATCACAACAGAAAGAGCCTGTCTTAAGGGACACATGGCAGGCAACCTGGTATAGGCAACTGTGTCCCTCAACACCTCAATTCTGATACCACCCCCTGAACCCTCAGCACCTGCTGCCTGAAGCCGCCACCTTACCTAATTATAGAGCTGGCAAGGCATTTGTTAGTTCATTGGTTGTGTGTGTCTTTATGTGTATGTGTGATGTTTCTTTCTAAGCCATATGTAGACAGAAACTAGGATATAAAAATAAAGCCAAAAATAAAATTACATCAAAATCCATTGTTATAAAATAGTTTAATGCTGGCTGGACCACTCTCTTGGTTGTAATCATCAACTTTGTCACCTGTATAGATGTATTCCACATATTCAGGATGTTTTTTCGTAAAAGCTTCCCTCAGCTTGTCTATATTTTCAGCCTTTACTTTAGTTGCAAATGGTGTGTACATCACTGAAAAACATTCTGCTCTTGTGATGGCTTCTTCAATCATAGCCTAAAAAGGGGGAAGAAAGATATGGTAGGCACTTTGTGTTTTATAAACACGTGAGCTGCTATTAAAGAAGAAGGGGGGGGGGAGACAAGAGGAGGAAAACGAAAAATAATTACCTTCATGGATGATATTTCCCCCTTAATAATTGCACAGTCATGCAAAGATAACATATTTTGGGTCTGAATATTAATTAGAGAAAAATTCAAATTAGTTCCAGTATGCATTGCCTATCTTACTCTCAGAAAGTCAGTTTTAACGTAGAATAAGAACATTTGTAAACAGTTTCCACTGTGGTGGGTCTATGCCTTCAATAGGAAGAATAATGGCATTAGAGAAATTATCTCAATGATAATAAGAAAATGAATTTTACTTTCTTTGAAGGTTATATCTACACCACCAGAGATTTTCTTCAAAGGTTGGAGAAATGATTTCAATTTAGGTTGTTTCAAACATGGATTATCCAGAGACGAGGCAGTGCATGCAGAGTATAATAAAAGGGCAAACAATTGATGACCTACATACAACTACTTTTAAAGTTGCCACCCATGGTGAAAAGAGAAGAAACGCATCTCCCCCAAACAAGCAAAGAAAAAATAAAAACAAAACTTGTCACAGATTTGCATAAAGCTCATATAGTGCTAATTTATATGCTTATATAAGAATTTAGAAATAATTGTTATAATTTAAATAGAAATTACTATTACTTTTTTACTCTCATTCTGTCCAAATGGGGAAGGCTGTGACCAGGGGTCCTTTCACACCACACAATTAAAGCTTCATGATTTCCCCATACTACCATGGTTCCATCCTACAAAATTCTGGGATCTGAAGTTTAGGGAGGGGGTATTTACAATTATCTGCCAGAGAGCCTCATCAAACTACAGACATCAGGCTTCCATAGGATGGAGCCATCACAGTTAAAGTGGAACCATAGTGCTAGAACTGTGTAGTGTGAAAGAGCTTTTGGTAACTAGTGTATCAGTTGTGGTTTAAATGAATCAGTGCAACATACTGATATTGTTTCTAAAG
>NW_024806672.1:0-3925 GCF_019175285.1 Sceloporus undulatus | reverse complement strand
GGTTAGCCTGCAAAAAGAAGAGACGAAGTCAAAATGAGGCCACTTTGCATTAAACCTCCTCCTCAACCCCCAAACCCCCACCACCAAGTATTAGGAAAGAATGCTAGAATGTTGTTTTTAAAATTAACTTCACAAAAGTCACATGTGCCACAATAAAGTATTTGTTACATGGTGTGTGGGTAGCTGTCACTGAATTGTAGGTCTATATTTTTACTTATGTGCCACATGCACAACAAAATGGTTCCTGCTGCAAGCTTGCCTCCTCAAGCTACTTTTTGTTGCTGAGAGAGAGTGTTGGATCACAGAAAAGAGTGTTTGCAGCAGGAACCATTTTACATCTTAATGGGACAGTGTCAGCATATACCATATCATCCCAGGCTGTACTTTCTTCCCTGCTGCTTTTAAAAAATCTTTGAAAATACAGAACTACAGTAAAGTGGGCCCATGTTATACGCTGGGTTTGGTTCCAGGACCCCTCCGTGGGTAACAAAATCCGTGGGTGCTCAAGTCCCATTCATTTAAATGGCAGAGCAAAATGGTGACCCTTATATAAAATGGAAAATCAAGGTTTCCCTCCATGTGCTTCAGTGGCAAATGGTTTGACATCCTTGATAATTATTCACTTATATATAAATAAATTTGGATAGCACTATGGCCACTGTTTGCAACAGTTCAACTATTCTCACACTAGGATATCTTTGGGCCCGAGCAGACCGGCCAAAATAAAACTGCTTAGGGTCACTTTGGAGGTATGCTATTTAAATGCTGGAAGCCACACCAAAGCCATGCTACAGTCCTAAGGACTGGAGCGCAGCTTTGGTGCAGCTTCTGGCCTCTTAAGATGTGCCTGTCATTTAAACAGTATACCTCCAAAGTGACTTGAAACAGCTTTATTTTGGCCTGTCTGTTTGGGCCCTTTGACACTATTTAGGGTTAAGTCCAGTACTGAGGCTCCTCTGGTCAGTTTCATTAATGGATAGTCACTGAGGAGACCTTGAATTGTTAGCTCTTTGTTACAATGGGGACTTATTCATTATTGAAGGGAAGGTGAACACATGATCTACTAACTTCTATCACTGCTAAATAAATAACTAATGGTGAAGGACGATAGCAGCAGTGGCCCAAGATTTGCTCAGCCACACATTTCCCATAATCCCATTACTACACAACTTTCATCTTTGGATCCTCTCAGATTTCGTTGTCCGTATTAGAATCCTAGAATCACTTGAGTTGGCACAGACTGCAATAATATCTCATCTAATCCCCAAATACCTAACTAAAAAAAAAAAAAAAAAGCTCAAGAGTCAGACATCAAACCTCTGATTAAAAACCTCCAAAGGAGGGCTGTCTACCACCCTCCAAGGAAGCTCATTACAACAGAAAACAATTTTTATAGACAAGAAAACCTTCCTAACATTTAGGTAGAATTCTACAGGTTGAGTATTCTTTATCTGGAATCCTGAAATCTAAAATACTCCAAAACTGTCTATATGAGAAGCTGAGATAGTGACGCGTTTGCTTTTGGATGGTTCAGTGTACATAAACCTTCCTTCATGCACAAAATTATTAAAATATTGTGTATGAAATTACCTTCAGGCTCTGCCTTTTTCACTAGCGAAGATGGGGTTATATGTCTGAATAGTTGTAAGTGCTTGATTTAGAAAATATCTCCCTATACCTAGAGACATGACGGTCCAAGAAAACAACAAACTAAGGAGAAATGTTTTGGCAGACCCCAGATATGTCCTCCATGCCTTCTCAACTTTCTTTACCGTCCCTGTCCAAGTGTCTCCACTTTTGTTTCATCACCTCCAGCTTCCCAAAAAATAAAAGCCTCATACAGACAGGCCAAAATAAAGCTGCTTCGGGTCACTTTGAAGGTATGCTGTTTAAATGATGCATGTCTCCTAAGAGGCCAGAAACCACGCCAAAGCCATGCTCCAATCCTAAGGATTGGAGTGCAGCTTTGGAGCAGCTTCTGGCCTCATAAGATGCATGTCATTTAAACGGCATACCTCCAAAGTGATGCGAAGCAGCTTTATTTTGGCCTGTTTGTATCGGCCCAAAGAGTGGCCTATAAAAATCTTGCAGAAGGAACAAGATGCTTACAATTTAATGTACTGTCCGCGTAGGTTTTCTCCATATTCCAGAGACTGACAAGATTCATCGGCAAGAAATTCTATCAGATCAACAGGAAAACCAGCTGGACTCACTAACCTCTAGGAGCAGAGCATTCTGGTCAAACTATTTTGGGCAGGAGAAAGCTTCATGGGAACCATTCACCAATAACTATCCCAACAGGCTCCTAGAGTTTAGCATTCTTAGTCTCTCAACCAGATTCTTCTATAAATCTCTCATTATTTGCTCTTCGTTCTCAAGGACCTTCCATAACAAATCAATGCCAACCCACTGCTAAGGTTAAATAATTCAACCATTATTTGTACTTTTCCCTTTTAAATATTAACCTCCTCACTATGCAGAATTACACCACAGGTCAGAAAGATTTCATCAGACATCTTCAACCCCATCACACGACTCTAAGGCATAGCTTTAAATATTCTCTCCCTGGCTTTGCTTTGTGAACGAAGATTCAGGAAGGACTCATCCCACGCTTTGCAAAAGTGAGTTGGTGACTAAAAAGGCCAATCCGGGACAAACAGGTCCGGTTGCAGAAAGTACAGCAGAAAGTCTCCTTGGGTGATGTTTCCAGGTTGTGGTTCTTTCTGCGTTGTTGTTTCTCTTCGAGGCTCATTCGGCGTGAGCTTTCGAAGAAGGCTGCAGCATCATGGATAGTGCGTCTCCATGCCTCCTGATGCGAGGCCAGGGTGGACCATTGTTGGTGATCAATTTGGCCAAGCCTGAGATGTTGTTTCAGGGAGTCCATGAATCTCTTCTTTGGGGTGCCCCTCTTACGCTGACCCATGGTGAGTTCACTGTAGAATACTATTTTGGGGAGGCGATGGTCCTTCATCCTAGAAACATGTCCTGCCCAGCGCAGCTGCGTCCTCAATAGCATGGCCTCAATGCTGGTGATCCCTGCTTGCTCAAGGACAGCAACATTTGTCACATAGTCAGTCCAGTGTATATTTAGAATTGTGTGTAAAAGCGCTGATGAAAGCGTTCAAGGAGTTGTAGGTGTTGGCGATAGGTGACCCATGTTTCAGACCCATAGAGGAGAATAGACAGTACAATGGCTCTATACACACTGATTTTTGTGCTTCGTATCAAGTGTTTGTTACTCCAGACTCTTTTGTGAAGCCTTCCGAATGCACTATATGCCTTTGCCAGTCTGTGATCGATCTCTTTATCAATCTTGGCGTCTTGAAAAATATGTACTCTCCATAACCTAATAACAGGATAGCAGCAGACAAGAGGAAGAAGAGACTGACCAAAGGGGAAGGGGAACACTGGGTAGGATGCTAGGAGTCATATTCGGGGGACCCAGTTTTCTTTTCCTGACTTCCCCAAGATGATGTTAAAGTTTTTAATCATGGAGCCTAAAGCAGCCCTAGACACAGTTTCAGTCACCTTAGGAGGTTTACCTTCTACTAATATAGTGTCCTTTCGAACTCTTCCCTGGAATGCAATAGACAACATGGGTCCGGAATGTGTGAGACCTATGAAGCTCTTTGGCATACGCGTTTTTACCAACACATTACTACTGAAATGTCAGGTGTTTGTAAGGTATGAGTATGTTCATCAAAGGGCAGGAATGCCACGGCACTAATGTTGTTAGGTCTGGTGATCGATGAAAACACAACAGCTCTTCGCAGTATCCAATGGAAAAGAGAATTAAATGGCTACTGACACAGCCTTCTCTGTCAGAGAGAGCTCTGATAAACTACAATTCCCAGGATTCCCTAGCACTGAACCAGAGCAGTTAAAGCGGTCTCAAACTGGATTGTTTCTGCAGTGTGTTTGGGAC
>NW_024806671.1:0-3925 GCF_019175285.1 Sceloporus undulatus | reverse complement strand
CAACTTCAGTGTGGATGGCCATAGGAGTGAAAAATGAAGTTGAGGATCAGAAATTAGAATAATAATAATAATAATAATAATAATAATAATAATAATAATAATCTGTCTTTCCCTCCAAAATTGGGACTCAAAGTGGCTCAAAATTTAAAAGAACAATAATGTAAAATGTAGAAAATATGTACTATTGGCATGTAATATTGGCCATGCCATATCTACGGACTTTTTAATCCACAGATTCAGCCATCTCTTATATAAAAGGGCAAAATCAAGGTTTGGATTTTGAATTTATATATTTTTTAGTATTTTCAAGCCATAGATGCTTGAATTGGTGGATAAAAAAATCTGTGGATACTGAGAGCCAACTGTGTGTGTGTGCGTGTGTGTGTGTGTGTGTGTGTGTGTGTGTAGGAGAGAGAGCTAAATTCCCAAAAGCAAACCTTGATTTTGCCATTTTATATAAGGGACACCATTTTACTATGCAATTGTATTTCATGGGACTTGAGTATCCATGGATTTTGGTGTCCATAGAGGAGTCCTGGAAACAAACCCCAATGGACACCAAGGGCCCACTGTAATGTGCCTACAGTCAGCAGATGCTGAATAAAGTGCTGCATTAGAATTGCATTTCAGAAAATGACTCACTTCTGTTTAGACTACTTTGGAGCCAGTTTGCTTTCAACAGGGTCTTGAACTTTGGAAATATGCAGAATTGCACCCACCTCTGATTATCAAGGAAAACACAGATATGGGTGTAATTTTTGCTATCTTTGAAGAACAGAATGAAGTTGGCAGACTTAGTAGCACCTCAGGATGTAGATGAACAGGGACAAGGGTTGTGTGCTATATTTATGTGTGTTTAAATAGAACTGTCAATAACTTTTATGTTTTGGCAGAAATAAAATTTATATCCATAGCTGGTACTTCAGAGGGAATCGAAACCTCCCAGTTTCCAATGAATAGCTGCAAGAATTGTTCCAAAAGAGCAATACTTCTATTTGGAGGGTCTCTGTCAAAGGAGGAAAGAAAGAAAGAAAGAAAGAAAGAAAGAAAGAAAGAAAGAAAGAAATGTTAACACCTTAATGTTCCTTAGGATCACTGCATGAAGGGAATAGACCACAGAAATGGTCATTAAGTACCAAAGCTTTGAAAGGACTGGTGCAATTGGTGCAATTTATGTCCTCTTCCCATTTCTAGTGATCTATGGAGCAGGGTCATTTTTATGAAGATGGCACATATTATAGAGATTTTTCCTAGCCAGATGTCTCAAATGTTTCAGAGGGACAGGTCCAGAGGCTACAGGCCAGATGAAAGCATATTTAATAATGAACAAGACCAACTTGCAAACCTAAGATTTGAAGGCAAATCTGTCCAAAGACTGGAGTCTGCTGAGGAAGCCATCCTCTGTGTTCAATATATTGTGTTGGGACATGGGAGAGAGAGCCTTCTCAGATGTGACACCCCAACAGTGGAATATCCTCCCATTGGAGCCCCAGTTGGCACCATCACTCATTTCATTTAGGCACCAAGTGAAAACATGGTGGTTCATTAAGGCCTCTGAGCCTCCTTAATTCATTTCAAATACTAATGTATATAGTTGTAAAAACTTTTAAAACTTTTAAATATATTTAACTCATTATTATCTTTAACATACATTACCACATTTACAGTATTTTTATTGTTTTAATGTTAATTGTAAGCAGCCCTGAGATCTTTTTTGATGTAAGGTGGGGCATAATAAGGAAGCTGATGCTGATAATGATGTATGCTACTGGTGAACAAGGCAGAGCTATAAATGTTCTTGTAACTTGATAACTTGATAAGACAGGGAAAGCTGATGATGAATTGATGATGAATTAAGACTGGGGAAAGGGGGAATGGGGAAAAACTGAAACTGACAAATTCATCCACCTCTAGTCAGTTAATTTTATATATTACATAGAGGCATATATACAATAGCTGCAATAAAGTATGTGGGTGTACCAATAGTAGCATGTGTCCACAAATATGTGTTTTTCATGTCCTCACATTACAGAGTGCCCTTCTTTTACATGGCGGATCTGTTTTGGACCTCCCGCATAAAAGAAAAAGTGCATATGCTTCAGCCCCATTATAAGTAATGGGGCTTGTGCTTTCAGCAGTGTGCAGTGTGCAGCATCACAAGCACATGTGCCATTGTTTCTTCCAGCACACGGCGCCAGAAGAAACAACGTTGTTTTCAGTATATGCTGAAAGCAGCATATAATGCGCCCATGTGTGACGTATGTACATATTTAAATAGATATTTTCATTATCTTGGCTGCCACCACAACTCTTAGTTCCCCTCCTTCCCTTCTTTCATACTGGAATGGACTAACATGGTTCTCTATTTGAAAATATTAACTGCCATCAATTAATGGATTATTTACAAAAAATACGGGTGCAGTAGCATTCTTAAATATAGGAGTGGAGGTATTCGAATTTGTATAAAAGGTTTTCAAGTGAAAATGGGTAAAACTGTCAACTTGAAGGTTTCTTATGCCTCTACTTTGTTTCTGGGTAAAATTTTGTTAATAAATTAAGTGTGAAAAGAGACATTATAGGATATTAAGATATAAAGATCTTACTTAATATAAGATAAAACCCAAAGGCAAAACGTAAATTCAGCAATAGGAAGTATTGAATGGTGTCTTCATGTGCTTTTCTTTGTTCTCTCTCTCTCTCTCTCTCTCTCTCTTTTCTGGGGGAATTGTACGTCTTTGTGAAATTTACCTGTGTCTGTAGATGTAGTTTATATGTTATATGTGAGATGGATGTTGTTAGAATGTATATTTTTATATATTTGTTTTTATATGCAATAAAAATATTAAAAAAAGAAAATATAAACCACACTCCTTTTTTTAAAATCTGAAGCAGCAGATAACAATCAAAGGAAAGTCAAACAGGACTTCTATACATGAAATGAATCTCTTGTCCCTCTAATAGAACAGGCTTGCTTTTGAAAAGTATAAGAAACCCTTATGCACAAAGGAGCCTGTACTGAATAAGGAAGCTAGGCTGCAATTTACCATCGTCGCACTTATTTGCGTGTGGAGCTATGGAAACGACCCCAGTCTGCAAAAATGCAGCATGAAAAGTGGTGATGATTTATGGTATTTCAGTGGTAAGTGCATGAGGTCATGTAAAATATGGTACATTTCTTTCTAGTCATGGATGCACATTTCTGGCATAAGGCCGAACCATTATCATCTTGCACTGACGATTTAAATATCACTAGGTATTTCTCTGCTGGTTTGCCACTTGGTAGAAGGTAAATGGTTTCAAGTTATTACATCTATAGACTCCTAGAGGAAGATTTTAACCACTATGTAGTCTTCTGGGAAGGAAGTAATGAGGGTCATAGCCTTTACAGATGTGCTCCTCCCTTGTGAGAATTCCATGCAATGACATTTATTTCCATTGCATAAAGTGATGTGGTGCTGAAGAAGAAACAGAAGGCAAGATGGAAGGAGGATGAGGATGGAGCACAAAATCAATGCATGTTGACGATAGGTCTCTTCTTCATTTCTTTTTCTGTTAATTTATTATTTACTTCTGTGTTTTTTTCCTACACTGTTCTTTGTCTCAGGGATGACTTCTCCAGTTTCAAAGCTGAAGAGAAATGAAATTTTAAACTGAACAGGTAGGCTTAGGGGCCTCTTTTTGGATAAATAAAGGATTAAATGTTGTTATAAGCAGAGCATTTTAAAATAATTTAATCTATCTATATAATCTATCTATCTATCTATCTATCTATCTATCTATCTATCTATCTATCTATCTATCTATATCTAAAAGCTATTATCCTTGTTCAAAGCTGGCAGAAGTGTTCTGGTGCATGTACCATTCCACTCAGGGAGTGGAAGATCCACTGGTGGAGGTCCCACATGTACATTTCTGCAAACATAGA
>NW_024806670.1:0-3925 GCF_019175285.1 Sceloporus undulatus | reverse complement strand
TTTTTACTCTTCATAACAGTTTGAGAAGGAAACAACTAAGGGAAACTATAGCCAATCCTAAACTGAAGGAGTTGTTATTTATTCTTTATCATGTCATGAAATGTGGGGACATTTTCAAGGAGTTAAGATGAATTTTCCTTTGAGACATTCAAAGAATATATGAATATATATTCAAAGAATATATGAGGAGTTTCCAGGCTACATAGGTTAGCCCTTCCTTCTTCTGCAGACATATCAAGAGGGCATGTTTCCTGTAATCCATAGGCACACAGCCTGCCATAAGGGGATGTAAAGATATGTTGATACTAGTGAAGTAACACTTTCCTTGTCTCATTCTTGCTCATAAGAATGGACTGTTGCAATTTTTTTCCCTCTTCGCCTATGGGAAGACTATATATTCTCTGTTGGTCCTGAGAATAGGTATGCACAGAACATTCCTGATTTTTTTTTCATTCCTGACAAAGTAGGATGTCTGCAACCTTTTTTTTCTCCCCACCTATGGAAAATCAATACACTTTTGTTGGGCTTGAAAGTATGACTATAAAGAATACCCAAAAATAGTCTCCTCCTTGACATCAGTATATTGATACATCCAAACAATGGTCAGCCATGACTATGTTTTTCACATTATGTGTCTTTTCATGAAAATTTAGTTTTCATTCAAATCAACAACATTGTTTCTGCACATGAATATATTTTTGTGAACAAATACTATTTTTAAAATAAAAAGCACAAAGCAATGTTTTGTTTACTAATGAAGTTTTTGCAAAAGATAAACTCCCAAATGTGAAAAAAAACTTAGAAAAATTGTACAAGAACACTTTTAATCATATCCAGCGATCTTAAATTTTTAAATTATTTCTTCTTTCATGCAAAAATGGCACCAGAAAAGATTTGCATCCCCAGTTGGTGCATTAATTATTATCAAGATGGTACGCTACGATCGCAGTTGCACTTTCCCCAGAGTCATACAATTATAGGGGGAGGTCAGGGTAGACAAAGTTTTACACTCAGAACAGCTCAAAATTCCAGTGCCTATCTTCCAATTTTTCAGTGTGTGGCAGCACACATGGCCTTTCTATTCATGCTGCTGCCATCTACAGAACTTTAGAGTGTCTGATTACCTTTGGATACATTCTGATCTCATGGACGTCAGGGGATGCTGGACGTATCACTGGTGAAAAGAGGAGTTAGTTCAGATATCGTCATGCCCTCTCTTCACAAATGAAATCTGTTGTGGACTCTGAATGTCTGCTATCATGTAGTGGATTCCACGTATCTTGTCAGAACTCTATTTTTTTTTTAAAGAACTATCTCATATGAGAGGAACTTTCAGATTCATTTCATTCAGTCATTTCATTTCAGGAGTAAGTTCAGTGGCATATCTAACCATATACCATGATATGCTGCATAGATATTAAAGGATATCATTTGCAAATCTTGGGTCATTTACAAACTTCAAAGCTTTCCCAACTTCATAATAAAATTAGTAAAAAAGGCTTCCAAAATTATTATTGTAAAGCATCAAGGTGAGTCACTGTGGCGGTCATGACTCCAGCTAAAATGCACAACATTAATTTCCTTTGACAAATACTTACAAATACTTACATTTGAACTTGAACTATGTGCATTTTTATTTCTGTCCTGCCTCTGGTTTTAGCTCTGTCCTCTGCTGTTTGCCAGTACATAAAATTCTCAGTGTTTGTTCCAAAGAATGAGATCCAGAAAGGTGATAGCTTGTATTATACTGGATTCTCTAGATATAGCATTCAAATTTTCAGTCTTCACACAAAACTTTTACCCAAGCAAGACTTTTTGGAAACTTTACAAACTGTTTGTTTGCCAACCCAAGCTATTTCAATTGGAGGATTAATTTTAACTTCTCCCATTTGTCAAATTCTTTTATATTCCCTAAAACAACATTGCACATTTGGCTTCCTGTAAATGCCAAGTTATGGCCCTTTTAATAAAATTATCCATTTAATAAAAAATAAGCAAATTTTTCTTTTTCTTCTTGTCTTTTTCAAATAGACTTTCCCGATGCATTGCTCATTATTTGTGCCCAGAATCAATCCTATAAAAGATTTCCAGCTGGAACCCTGAAACAATGTTTCTATTGTCTGGAGTGGCTCTAAAAATAAAGATCTATATCTACATTTAGACTAGGGCACCCTTGCCTCCCCTTTCTATTGTTCATAGCACAGATCTTGTCCATGTCATCTAAGTATTTTAAAATTGGGGAGGGTCTTTCTATGTGTACTGATTATTTACATATATGTAATATTTTACCATCCACCTCTTTTTATGGATGAGCTCTTAGGCTCTTTTCTGTACCATTCAAATGCATGCTTTTTTTGGGGGGGGGGGGGGAATATCCAACTGAACTTATTGTTGCAGTTGTTGCTAAGATCTTTTCTGTGTCTCATGGTGCAACCTCTGCAGCAATGATGAGACTAGCCATCTGGTTCTCCAGTTGACTTGTGAATTTTTTCAGTGAAGAGGCAAAACGAAATCAACCTTTTGTCAGGTGAGATTTCCTTGTCTGCCACCATAGTGAGAGTGGGAATGCAATTCTTTGGTAAATTTGTGTTTAAAGGAAGCAACAAGAAATTTTAGTATTTTTCTTATAATTGTGAGGAAGTCTTCTGTTTTCTACACAAAACAATAAAAAATAAAAATAAAGGAATTGCACATTTTTCACAGAATAAATCGCACACTGCGGACATTCTAATCAGTCCAGGATTCTCCACATCAAGGTTTCCCAACATTAGACAAAAATGCTTTTGGACATTCCATATATATATATATATATATATATATATATATAGTGGGAAAAATGGTTTTGACTTCAGCATAAATCTATCTCCATGGAGAGTTTGTAAGTATCCTGTATAAGCTAAGATTTTTGGTGCCTAAAACATCCAGAAGTTTCATGCCAAGATGAGAGTTGCAGTCTAAATCAAAATAATTTTTCAGCTCCTAATCAGGGCCATACTTCTGGAAGGAATAACACACCAAAGACTAGCAAAGCTATTTGTCTTGTCAAGCCACCTTGGGTTCCTCTGGGGAGAAAGGTGGCATAGAAAACAAATAAATAAAGGGGTAAATACCCTAAATACAAACTAATTTAACTAGGTTATGTTATCCACAGCTGGGTAAAATAATAACTTTAGAGGAGGAAAACCTTTGGGAAAATCTTGTCGCAGGCAAAGTCCAATGACTCTTTCCCGATGTGTGGGTCTAAGTGGATTTGGAAGACCTCACAGCTGCTACTTAGCTATTAAAAAAACAGCAGGAGATTCAGTCACAGTTCTGTTATGTCTGAGGCAACAGCCTTATTGATAGGTGAGAGGATAAGAAGCAAAGGATATTCAAAGAGGGGGTGTAAGGTTGAGAGGAAAAGACCAGCTGTGTCTTCCATTTTTTTTTAAAAAAATGCTTATCTAAAGCATGAGTGTCATGAACAGTGAGGCGGGATATAAATAAAGTTTTATTTATTTATTCATATATTTTGCTAAGACATTTTTTCCTCATTCTCGCCCTTTGCCAATATTGTGGAGGGGGAAAGCTCAAGTGTTCTTGTTGACCTGGTCCAAAGTGCCTGGAAGTTGATATGGAGGCCATGCTCAAATCCTGAAGTCTATGGGGCCCAGCTAGTTTGAATGCCCCTGAAAGGCAAGACCAAAAATTATGCTGTTGTTCTACTTCCATGTTCAGTGTGGGAGGGGGGATTCCTGACAAGTTTATTATTAAATCTAAATTTAGAACATACAATTGAATTATTTTTTGCATCTCCTGCCTTAATAGTATTATCAGGTAATGAATACCACGAAGGAAGCTCAGAGGTGTGCTTAAGTGTCTTGTGTTTAGTGATTGGAGAAACCCATGTTTTTCTTCTCGTTCATTGAGAACTTGAAGAGAATTT
>NW_024806669.1:0-3925 GCF_019175285.1 Sceloporus undulatus | reverse complement strand
ATTGAAATGAGCTGAAGAAGAGGGAAAGTGGGAGGAGGAGAGAGAAACCAGGACTTTTTAAAAGCCCCCGAAATAATGGGGTGACAGAGGATTAACCAGGACTGTCTCTGCCAAACTCTAACAGTATTTTATTTGCTTCCCTTTCATAAATTGGCCCAGCAGTGGCACAGATGAAGCTATAAGGATAGTGACTCACCAAAGAGTTGTTGTACCTCGGCAGCCTCTTTCTATTGCAGCCCAACTCTCTCTGTGTCGGCCATCAGGTGGGCAGGGGTCCTGGTGGCCTTGCACTTCGGTCACTTACAGCAAGAGAGACCCCAAAGCCATGTACAAGGAGGCCGAGATGACGTTCCTGAGAAAAGAGACCAGGGTTAGGATTGGCTTGGCAACAAACCCTGCAGCACTCAAAGACACAGAGAACAGCATCCTGCTGGTGACATACGCAGGTGACAAATGTCTCCTTTGTGCCGATGCAGAGGTGGGCATCCCCTTCCTCCCTCTGCACCAAACAAAGCCCCCTGGACCTAGCATAGATTCACTGCAGATCCCCTACACAACAGATACTCCATGCCTTATTCGAGTGGTGGATGATTAGGGGATAAGGAATTGGAGAGCGCCCTGATTATGTCCCCATAGTTAGATGTGAAGTGGTTGCATCATTTGCTGAAACTTCCTGACCTCCCCAGTGGACCTCAGAGGAAGATGTCTTCATTTTGCTTCTGGCTACAGCTGGATGCTTCTCCAATACCTCACACCCAACACTCTCACCAGACATGGAATGGCCATGCAGGATAGCTTCCACAACTCTATGGCAGGACCTGTGTCAGTGCATGGCCAGTTGTAGCCTCATTCCACTGGGAGCAACACTGGAGCGTAGAGGATTCTTCTGGGTCAAGCTGTCTGGCCTGGTGGCCTCTCATTCTCCCAGTGGCCAAACCAGTTGCCCTCCATTCCCCAGGGAGGCTCCCGGTCAGGCAGGGCAGGAAAGGAGCCCTCTCTTCTCTGGTTGCCCCTCTTCCATGGTATCCAGCCCTCCCGCCAGGATCGGGGGGGGGGGGCACACCAGAGGATTGAGTTGATGGGAAGGGAATACCCAATTCTCCTGGCATCCTTCTGCATGCAGAGAAGACACAATTCTTAGATTGTCTCTGACCATGTGGAGAGTGCCAATTTTCCATACTGTTGCCTGTCCATCTTGGCTTGGCAATGTCCTGTTCTAGCCACATGCAGGATTAAATCGTAGCCTGTATCCTATCCTATACTTAGTCCTGATCAGAGTAGTCTCTCTCAATCTCTTATGAATTGAACCCAATGATGGGTTCATTGGGTCTACGCTAAGGTTAACCAACAGGATTCAGGTCTCCTTGGACTTTAAATTCAGGTAAATTGCAACAGAATGTAGAAAATATATATACAGAATTATGCATTGTATCAAATTCAATAAAATTATATTTAACAAAGACTTTAAATGCAGGAATGCTAATTTTTCCATGCTGTGTCATAATCACTGATGAGAATTTGATTTCTCTTTCATGCAGAGGAGGAGGAGGAGGAGGAGGAGGACCAACTCCTTTATGGAAGGATTCCAGAGCAGATCATTAAACAGAGAGTCTGTGAACATCTAGAAGGCAATGCCATAATCACAAAAAGTCAACATGGGTTTTAGAGAAACAAGTCATGCCAGACAAATCTAATCTTGGTAGATGAAGGGAATGCTGTGGATATACTTTATCTTGATTTCAGTAAGGCCATTGACAAGGTTCCCCTTGACATTCTTGCAAACAAGCGATTTTGGGCTGCATCAGTAGAAGTACAGTGTCTAGATGAAGGTAAGTAATAGTGCTACTTTCTTCTGCTCTGGTCAGGCCCCACCTGGAATATTTTGTCCAGTTCTGGGCACCACAATGCAAAAAGGATTTTGAGAAACTGGAGCATGTACAAAGGAGAGTGACTAAAATGGTGCAGGATTTGGAAACCATGCCCTATGAGGAATGACTTAGGGAGGTGGGGATGTTTAGCCTGGAGAAGAGAAGGTTAAGAGGTGATATGTCAGCTCTACAGTATTTAAATATTTGAAGGGATGTCATATTGAGGAGGAAGCAAGCTTGTTTTCTGTTTCTCCAGATTAGGAGCTGGAATAATGGATGCAAGATACAGGAAAAGAGATTCCACCTCAATGTTAAGAGGAACATCCTGACAGAAAGGTCTTTTCGACAATGGTTCACACTCTTCTTCGGATTGTAGTGGAATCTCCTTCTTTGGAGGTCTTTAAGCAGAGGTTGGATGGCCATCTGCTGGGTATGCTTTGATTGAGAGTTCCTGCATGGCAGAAGGGTTTGGACTGGATGGCCCTTGTGGTCTCTTCCAAAACTACGATTCTATGATTAATATCCAAGATGGATAAACTCCAACCCCTGGGCTGGATAAGACCTGCATTTATCGTTCTGATCCATGGCCTCCCTCATGAGGCCTCTTCCCCATTTAGGCACTGGTTAAAATAATCATTTCATTTTTCCAAATGAGACAAAACTCTGAGCTTAACTGCTGTGTTTTTGTGTGTCAGTCATAGCAGGAGCATGAGGCATGCACCTCCTCTCTCTGCTTGCTAAAGCCTCATAGAAATTGAGGCATGTACATTTGTGTGCATTGTTTCTGAATGGATCTATTGCAAAATCCACAATTTCTTCACTTTTCCTTGTATATTTTTTTAAAAGATGCACACTGCTGAATGTGTTGCACTTGATATTACAAAAATCTATAAATGTATAGACTTATGAGTGAAGATTGCACCATGGATTATGCTCATTTGGGAAGTGAAGACGTATGTAAATTCATTTTATAAACCCAGTGAGACAAATATCTTACGAAGCTCTAGTAAACAACACATACATACACAGTCACCACACAAAGGACTCACTGGCACACTGTGTGTCTGGGGTCTGGAAATCTCACTTCCACCTTCTGGGAAGACAGTGCTCCTAGAGACTGAAATTGGGACTTGATGCCTGCAAAGCATGGGCTCACTCTCTCAGCTGCAACCTTTCCACACAATCCTGGACTGAAACATTTAAACCAGGGGTAGGCAACCTGCGGCCCGCGGGCCAATTGCGGCCCGGCAAGGCCTTGGGACCGGCCCCAGCCCGGTCCTGCTGTCGATTGCCGCCGGGGCCTTTGGAGGGCAATTATCTATAGAAGCCTCAGAAACATGCATTTATATTAACATTTTTTAAAAAAATCAGCAAATTTTTTCACGTGTCCTCCATTTTTTTTTAAAAAAAGTGTCTTCCATTTGAAAATTTTGTCCTACATTTGTCCTGGTTTGTTTATATATTTAATTTTTTAAAAAAATATTTAATTATTCAGTTTTTGGCTTCGGCCCCCGAGTTGTCTGAGGGACAGCAACCCGGCCCCCGGCTCAAAAAGGTTGCCTACCCCTGATTTAAACAAAGGTCCTCTACAGGCTCCAGGAATAAAGGCCTACCTTCAGTACAAAGACCCTAATTCCTGCAGCCCCAGAAAGGGCTCTCCTTCAGTCCTTTATGGCCGGAGCTTCCCTGGGTCAGAGACCGTCTCCTCAGCCGTAGAGAAGGGTTGCTCTGAGTGCGAAGGAGGAGGAGGTCCACAGAGCTGAGGGAGGGAAGGCAATGGGAAAAGGTCAGTGCCAATGGCCATGGAGGGCAGAAAGTGACAATGCCTAGGAAACTCCTCTGAGTCCCAGCCATTCTAGGAATGAGTGGCAGGAGTGAGTCCAGGGGGCTGAGGGGTCTCCTTTCCCAAAGGGGGAGGCTAGCACTGGTGGGCCCTCCCCAGCTAGAGCCCAAAGGGAGGGTCTCTTTCCCATCTCTCTCTCCCAGCCCCCAAAGCCCAGTCTCCCCACTGGCCCTAAGTCCCTGCCTCCCTTCCTCATACCCCCACAGGCCCCTTC
>NW_024806668.1:0-3925 GCF_019175285.1 Sceloporus undulatus | reverse complement strand
CAGAAAACAGTAGGTGGTGCCATGATTTGGCTATAATAATGACTATAGATCCCAGTGCATTGTGTGGGTTGTAGTTGTATTGGAGAGTGAGGAGTTGAGTATTGTTTGGAGCTGTGTATATAGTAGAATAAAGTAGATCTTTTATATAAGACTACTGAGTTGTCTGGTGTCTTGGGTGAAGCTTCAAGAACCAGCAGGACCCTGGTGAAGAAGGGTGAAGACTTCTGTGGAAGCAAGAGTGAGAAGGCTTGGAGAGTTTATTGGGGTCTTCAGCCTGTTCTCTGCAACTCTTGCAAAGATATAACAACTGGCCAAAACTGGTCAGTGTGGTGCACAACCAGGTGGTGAGTTCCAGGCCAGGTGAAGAGCCACAACTCCCATCATCCCTGACAACTTGAACATTTAGAACTCTTTCTTACAAAGAACTGATTTTCCTTCAGTGGTATATGGTTTGGGGAAACATTTTTCCTTATCTACAGACAAAAACCTTTGTTCTTGGTCCAGTGGCTATTTACCAACAGAGTCGACTGGAGGCACAGTCTTCACTGTGGTGGTGACTGACATCTTAGAGGTCCAGAACATGTCCAACGGGCATATATGTTTCCAACACCACAATGGGATACAGGACATGCTGCCATATGCTACCGGGAGGAAGTCTCCTTAGATGAGGAAGGAGAAGACGTGAGCCCAGATAGGCTCCAGCCAAAGAAAGCACATGTGGTGCAGTAGTTTTGAGTTTTGGACTGCAGCTCTAGAGAAGGCTGGCAGTCCTGCCCTGGAAACAGAGTCTAGACCAATGGTTCTCAACCTTCCTAATGTCGTGACCTTTTAATACAGTTCCTCATGTTGTGGTGACCCCCAACCATAAAATTATTCCTAAGACCATTGGAAATATGTGTTTTTCAATGGTCTTAGGTGATTCCAAATGGGTCGCAACCCACAGGTTGAGAACCGCTGGCCTAGACCTTCACATGTAGACCTTAAAGAGAGGGAGTTGGAGGCTGAGGTACTACATCTGCAGATCAATAGCTTCACTATCTGTGGTACGATGGTAGTCCCTGCTCTCTAGTTTCCTGAATCTTGGCTTGCTTTTGGGATACTTCTCTTCACTTGCTTTTGACCCTGCTTGGGCCACCTTTTGTGCTTAGAGTCCAGACTATTTTGGCCACTTATCTGCTCTTTTGGATCAACAGTGTACAGCCTTAGATTGGTTTGATTCCTCCTTTGTTTCTTGAGCTAAGGATGTTCTCTCCTATGCACTTGCCACCCTGAAATAAGATGCAAGCAGCCGAAAGAAGAGCCTTTGGATTGCTGCCATGTGGCCCTGACATATTCCAAATTAATGAAATCAGGCCACTTTGTGAATGTGAGGGACACACCACACTGAGCCAAATTTGTCACAGAGTGAGGAGCCACATGGCTTTTACTCCTGGGAGTAATGCCCAAGAGCTCTGAGAAGATCAGAACTAGACTGAAAATACTCCAGGAAGACTCCTGGAACAAGTTCCACTGTGATTGGGGCCCAACAAATCCATGCTCAAGTAGCTGTAAAAGCAGCTTGTGATGGTTTCAAATGTTGCAGAGCCAGACCTCACTATCCCTTTACTTTCATGACAAGTCCATCTTTCAAAAGGGGCAGAGCAAACAAGTTCTTAAAATGAGAAATGAAATCCACACTTCATCTGGCATATCTGATGGGAAGGTTTTTTTGAACCGTAGGGTATCCAC
Organism: Sceloporus undulatus; assembly: GCF_019175285.1. Taxonomy (NCBI): domain Eukaryota; kingdom Metazoa; phylum Chordata; class Lepidosauria; order Squamata; family Phrynosomatidae; genus Sceloporus; species Sceloporus undulatus. The sequence goes on along the minus strand of NW_024806668.1, from coordinate 2,197 downwards.
TATGGAGACACATAAATAAACCCAATAAATAAATGACTGAGCTATTACAGTCATGCGCAAGGAGTCACATTATTGACCTCTCCCTCTCTAACTCACGCACACCAGTGCTTGTTTCTACAAAACATCTGTTGTTATGACAAATTTATCCTTATTCATTTTCAAAGCATATTGCAAAATATGCTCTTTGCTTCTAGAAACCCTCATGATAGTCCTCTGACACCAGTACCTCCCAATATTAGGGCAGGTGTTCAGACCCTTGAGCATAGGCAGAGTTTAGGGATGAAAGTCATTTTTGGACTACAGCTCCCAAAACCATCCAATTAGGCTGGGGGATTCAAAGAACTGTAGTCCATACACACACACACCCACACACACCCACAGTGCGCCCGTGTCATACGTGGGCGTGCTTTATGTGGCTTTCAGCATACACTGAAAGCTGCTTGAGGAGAAAGAGCAGCGTGTCCCATAGGGACTAATAGGGTGTGTGCCTGTGGCACGCACACGGTGCCGCACTACTGCACTGCCATGTGCATGAGCCCCATTCATTTAAATGGGGCTTGAGCATAAGCAGTATTTGCTTTACACGAGGGAGTCCGGAACAGCAGGAATAAACTCTTCTAGAACATGGCCACATAGCCCGAAAAACCCACAAAAAACTATAAATTCAGAGCAAATTGAAGCCCAGATAATGCAGTATGGAAGTAAAGTAAAACCACATTTCCTACTCAAATAATTGTCCATCACATCCACCTTTTCTCATCATTCACTTCTAACTGACCAACCAACCCCCATTCTGGGCTATTCTATGTCTCCACCACCTTCACAACCCACTTACCTAGCATTCCATAAGTCAAGTAATATCCTCTGTTGTCCAAACACAGTTTCTAAATGTAGTTCATTACACTCTATAAAATACAATAATATTCACATAGATTGATTTAGGTATAGACAACTGGACCAGGTGAAGCAGATTTCCCTACCCATTTTGCCCTATGAGACTGAGCCAAATGCTTGTTGTCATTCACCATCAAGTCAGCTTTGACTTATGCTAACTCTGTGAATGAATGAACTCCAAGGGCCCTGATCATTAATGGACCTTCTCAGGTCTTGCAGCTTCCTCTATTGGATCAGACCATCCGAAATGTGCTCTTCTTCTTTCCCTTCTGCCAATACCAGCCAATTTTGTATTCTCCAATGAGTCAGTCCCAAAGGCTGCACAGTTGGTTATGGGACTGTGCTGCCCGTTTCTCAATGAAGGTAGGCTAGAAGGAGGCAGAATAGCATAAAACTGGGAAGAAGCACCTTCAATGTGCAGAGCCTTTCCAGCTATGAAAAGCACCTTTTGATTATATGCTGGAAACCAGAAACAGGACTGGTGGTTACAATCAGGCAATCTGCTTCCAAATTTATCTTTAATCATAGTTATGAAAGGATGCAGTACAAAATATTAATCAGCTTGGAAAATCATTACTGATGCAGATCATGCAGGGAACTGCTGTCTTTAGAGTATTTACTCACCTTCCCAGTCGGGAAGTTGTAGTCCTTGGGAGAAGCTCTGTGTACTGGTCTCATTCACACCAATGTTCCCTTTTAAGTATCCTGCACTACAAGTTTTGTCGCTTACAGATCAAAGCAATTTAGATCTAGCCACTTCCCATCAATGGTGCACTGAAGAAGATGCTGTCATCACAAAGGAGCTGGTGGCATTTGCTGAAATGTTTTTACAAAGGACTAGGGAGTTATTATAAAGGATCAAATGAGCCTGTCCCGCCTCTGGATTCAGGCAGCGCAGCCAATGGCCATGAAACCAGAAGAGAAGGAAAAGAACAGGACAGACATAGAAATGTTGTCACATGGGAGAAGGAAATCATGAACAAGTTGTGTGCTTCAGGCAGAGAGCAACCAGAGGAAGGAGGGGGGTGAAGGCACAAAGAGGCCCACGTGTGACCATTAAAGTGTTAATGGTAGATGTCTGATATACTGGAGACCAAATTCATCCTGTTCAATTGGTAACTGTAATTCTTTTATAAGAAATGCAAATCCTGTGACCCAATGGTCAAATATAACTGATCCATTTACATGATCAAAACTGCACATTACTGAAACAAAGAATCTTCTGGTGACATATAGCTATAGATTTGGAAGGACATATATAAGAAGAGGGACCACATTCATGTTAATGACATTTATTTCCCCC
>NW_024806667.1:0-3926 GCF_019175285.1 Sceloporus undulatus | reverse complement strand
TGAGGTAATAAGCATAGGGCTGTACATTGTATTGTACATTTTTGTGTTTTATTTGAAGTTCATCTCCCTCTGGAACTGACTGGGTGAAAAAATAATAATCAAACAATCAATCAAAGACAAGTAACATTGCAAGCCATCTTTGCAATGTTCTTTGTCAATTACTGTGAATGATATTTCTATTCAATTTGCCAATGAGGCCCGTAGTCTTGGCTTCCTATTTGACTCTTCATTATCGTTCATGCCACAGATCCAGGCTACAGCCAAGTCATGCAGATTTTTTCTTTATAATCTCATCAGAATTCGACTGTTTCTTTCTGTTTTGACAGCAAAGACCTCGGTACACATGCATTGGTGATATCACGCCTGGATTATTGCAACTCATTGCTAGTGGGTCTTCCTATTTCCCACCTTAGCCCCCTAATCTCTGTGCAATGCTCAACGGCCAGGATCATCTTCTCTGCCCATCGCTTTGATCATGTTACTCTCTTGTTATCCCTCTATTGGCTCCCTATTTTTTCAGAATCCAAAATAAAATTCTTCTCCTGACCTTTAAAGGCGCTAAGGGCTTGGCTTCCTCTTATTTGTCAGTGCTTATCTCTCATTACCGCTCCCCAGGCACATTGAAATCTTATAACACTGGTCTACTGACCCGGCCAAGGGTCTCCTTCTCCCCTGCTCAGATCCACCCCTTTTCTTGTGCTGCTCCTCATGCCTGGAATCTCCTCCCCACACAACTATTACTTCCTTGGCTAATTTTAATGCCAAACTGAAGATACTCTTGTTTAGGGAGGCATTCCAACATACTGGTTGTTAATCTGCTGCTTACTTTGTCTTTGTTGTATATTAGTTAGTATTATTTTAGAGATATTTTAATCATCTAATTTTTTTTAGATTGTATGTCGCTCGTCAGGTTTTTATTCTTTTATTTTCCTCATTTTATTTGACCCTTATTATGTAAAGCCCTGTGCAAACTTTACAGCACTCTAAAAATAAATGTTAATAATAATAATAATAATAATAATAATAGCAACAATAACAACAGATGTAAGCAAGCAAAGTCACTTGCTTACTAATATAAGCACGCATTAACCAATGTACACACAGAATGAGCCTAGGAGGAAGAAATGTGGGGACTTCAGAGGTCCAGAATTAGGCAGAGTAGTGGCTCAATACTGTGAACACTGTGTCATGTTAAAGGAATGTGTTAAGCCCATCACAAAATTAACACAGATTTAAAAAAAATTGAAAAACTGCAAATGTCAGTATATTTATGTATCATCCTGGACTAAAATGTGACCCTCCAAAAGCAGCAATGGGTGACTAACACCTCACATTTCATGAAGTGGCTAAGGTCACATAAAAAAAATCCTTACTAGATTTAAAACTGCATCAGCATTTCTTTTTAAGTCTAGAGAGAATTAATTTGGACTTTTCAGGGCATATGGATGAGTCCTGTGCAACATCTTCACACTGCCAATCACACCCCCATTATAATCTTCAAACTGTTTTAGTAACATTGCATACCATTCATTCCATAAATGAATCAAGCACAATCAACTGAAGTGTCCAAAAATCAAAATTAAATAGCCTTCCCTATTAGTTCCACAATAGTACAACTTAGAATGTACTACAGGTATACCTCAGTTAATGAAGTAGATGTGTTCCTGGGCATCCCTTCTTTAACAGAATATTTGGTACCCGTGGCAGAAATAATGGGGAGAGAATAGTGATAGGTTCCTACACCTTAAAAAGAAAAGCTGTTCAACATGCTTAAACAAGTTATTAACTCAAAACAAACAATATGCACATCTGAGATGAAATATCATTATTTACCACCTCACTCATTTACTGCATTGTTTAAAGCAGGCATGTTGCAACAACCTGACATTAAAATCAGTGTTTATCCAGCCCTTCTTCACCATACTCCCAGTACTAATGCCAGTAAAAGCTTCCAGCCAACCAGAGGACAAGGGAAAAAAGGGGCTGTAAATATGTAAAAACACTTTGCAAAAAGGAACTTCTTTGTCAGAGGCTTTGTTGAGGTATGCCTATAGTCACCAATTCAAGTTATTTGTTTTCCTTGTGATACAGCTAGGCTTTGGTTTAAAGTTATCTATCCATGTTTATTTCATCAATCAGGGACGAAATGTAGGTCAGGGTGGGTATCATGTGACTCTCCAGATGTTGCCTGCATTGGTTGTATTGGCCAGGATTGCTGAGACATGCAGTTTCAGACATCTGGAAAGCAGCATGGTTGCAATCCCTTATGGAGGAGATGGTGAGTGTGGCATTGGCCAGGAGATGGATTTGGACTTTGTCTAAGCTAAACTAACCATGGCTAAAAATGGCACTCCACTATTTTAAAAAATGTCATTTGGCTTGTTGGCATTACATCAGTTTAGTGCAATTGGGATGAATGATATTCCTCAGCAACTTATAAGGGTGGGGTCCACATGGAGATTTGGATCACTCTCTCCCTTGCCATCTCTCAGCAGTCATGCTATTTGGCTGCAGCTAAATATGTGAAAAAGTCTTGCAGTTGACATTTTGGGGAAGACACATCGTAAGTGATTCTTCAACTCCTGTGACAGGTATTAAGGCTATTGGGGATTCCCCAAGCATCGAGGCAGTGTCACCTCCAGGACCACAGTCAGGTGCTAAATGCTCTTCCACCATCATATTTCCTGCAATTTAGATTTAAAAGAAAAGAAATAAAACAAAATCCTGACATTTTGCCCTTCATAAATAGAGATTATCAGACTTGGGAAAAAAGCTGGGAATAAAAGGCATACTTCTGGCAAAGTTGTGTGATTGTGCTGAAGAATTTCAGACACATCACATTTATCCAAGACTTCTCCCATGAAGATCCAGGAATACTCCAGTGACCATGCAGCAAGGCAAGATTTATTGTGACCTTAACCATTCAAAAGGATGCCATTTTGCTTTCAAACAGGTACAACTGTGGCTCAGTTCAGTTATCCAACACCTTTCAAATGATCTTACACTATATGGGGTGTGGAGCAGATGTGGGAACAGTGCAGCCATTGGGCAGCATCTGAACACAGGCAGGACATCACTCCCAACCCCTTTCTGCACTTCCCCCTCAAACTTCCAAAGTTTCTGCAAACCACTAAGGATCTTTTTTTTAAATGTTGCCAGGCACAATCTTGAAGTGGCACAGTTTACTACCTAAATTGGATGACAAATCAGCACAGAAGAGGAAGCTCCAGATGATCACCATTATTGCATCATTCTGCTGCTCCAACCTTCCCTTCCCTCAGTAGCAGCAGCATCTCCATGAAATGGAAGGAGAAGGAATTGAGCCCAAGAAACAGGGTGATGGCAACAGCAATGACTGCAGTATTCCACTCCAACCTCTCCCTCTTTCTTTCTCTCATACAGATATACACACATGCACACCATGGACCACTGGTTCTCAAAATATGGAGGTGTAATGGGGGTCACAAGGGTGATGTGGTTTAGGGTTAGGATGGAGGTGGTGGCATAGGGCAGTGGCATAGGGTTAGGTACGTCATGTGTTCTGCTGCAGCAGCTTGGGGGAAGTGACCTGATTAACCACCGAGGCCACTTCTACTCTGACTCTGAAGAGGTCCAGCCAGCCCTGAGCAAGAGGTGCTGCTGGCATCTCCACTGCTGGGGAAGGGAATCATGGACACTGGTTCTCCTTTGGCTACTGTGAGCCTAGGGTGCACTGGACTAAGTGAGCACACTGCTTAAGGATGCAGCAATGTCTCCTCCCAAGAACCAGGAAGTGACAGGACAGTGGGGGAAGAAGAAGAGGTAGCTTGGGATGAGCCCTGCCAGACACCATTATCCTCCTACTCCTTCTCCTCCTTCCACAGGCAGAGCAGCTACACCAAGTGCTATCTTTGCCTTTCTCAAAAAGTTTGGGAAGCAGAGGAGGA
>NW_024806666.1:0-3926 GCF_019175285.1 Sceloporus undulatus | reverse complement strand
AGAGGCTGGATAGCTGTCAAGGATGCTTTGATTGATATTTCCTGCATGGCAGGGGGTTGGACTGGTTGGCCCTTGTGGTCTCTTCCAACTCTATGATTCTAAAGAAGTTGGCAGCATGAGTTTCCATAGACTTAAGTCTATTTCCTCTGATACACAGATACTGATTCTACAGACTAACACAGCTATATCTTTGAATCCTAGACTATAGAGACAGAGGAGTTTATCACACTAGCAAAATCCTGCTGAGAAATGGGATTTAAACTAGATTTAAATTAGAAAAAAAACCACAGGAACTTTATCAGACGACGTCACTGTTAAAGTGAAATAACATGAAGTTAAGTGAAGGCAAAGGGGAGAAAAACAGCAACTTTTTACTTTTGGAACTTCCCAAAAGTAAAAAGCTGCTATTTTTCTCCCTTTTGCTTTCACTTTAACTTCACATTATTTTATCCTTGCAGGAATTTGGTGTGATAAACTTCCCACATTTTCAGGTTTTTTTAAAAAAATTAAATCTAGTTTAAATCCTGTTTTTCATTGAGATTTCTCTAGTGTGATAAACTCCAGATAGGAAATAAAGATGACACAAAGATCTGGTTGAACTGTTTATTAAATCCAGTGAGAAAGATCAGCAGAAGGAAACTTGTGAGTAGTGGCATCCTACCCCAAGTTAGAGATTTAAAGCCTGAAAGATTAGGATAAATTCTCCCAGTATAGGAAAAGGAACAAAATAATGCTTCCATTCCTGTTCCCCAGCCGGACCATAAAGTGTGGAGAATTTTCTTCCAAGAAGCACCCCCTTCCAGTGCCTCACAGCTTAAACAGACCATAAATTCCAGCCACATCTTGTGCATGGGTCTCACAGTGCTACAGTGAAGATCTCTGACCTAGCAGATCTCTAAAAAGGAGCCTCCAGGAGCATGTCAAGGTGCACCTAATCTCAAGCACCTGCACACCCCTGGCCACTTGTAACCAATTTACCTATTTACAGCTCTCAGAAAAACTTAAGCCAAATACTGATTAACATCTGCAGAGTAGGTCAAACCCCCTTCCCTTCCCTATGCATTTGCACAGAAGAATCAAAAATTCCTCTTTGGCCTCCTAGGATGGCCAGCTAGCCTTGCACAGAATTGAGAGGGTGGCAGAAAGGGAGCTGCTATAGAAAAAAAGACCTGAAGAGAAAGAAGGTCAGACTTAAATAGCTTTGGCTCCACTTCTCAGCACCACTTCTGCATCTCCCTCTTTTCTTGCCCACCCCCATACTGGCTAGGGAGAAGGATTATAAGAGAGAGGGAACTTTTGAATCTTAGAGCAACATTTGTTCTGTATAATCTTCTTCTTGTTGTGTGTCTTCAAGTCATTTCTAACTTATGGTGACTCTAAGGTGAACCTATCATGGGGTTTTCTTGGCAAGATTTGTTCAGAGGGGGTTTGCCACTGCCTTCCCCTGAGGCTGAGAGCATGTGACTTGTCCAAGGTCACCCAGTGGGTTTCATGACCAAACAGGGAATCAAATCCTGGTCTCCAGAGTCATAGTTCAACATTCAAACCACTGTGCCACACTGGGCCTCATGTCAACAGTTACAGACATATAAAGCTTTGTTTTAATTGTGCAGCAAAATCCACTGCTTTCAGTGTAAAACATGTTGGGTTTTGTGCAAATTCACACATTGCTTCACAGCACAAATGAGCTTTTCACCAAAAAACTCAAAATGCAAGTAAATAAATAATCTCCTGCTAATAGTCCATTTTTGCAATAGGAGTGCCATGATGTGCTGAGACACACATTGTCAATGAAGAAGGATTTTTTAAAAGTATTCTTTACAGTCAGCAAAGCCAAGGTCAAAACTGAGTGTGGTCAGAATAGTATTTTTCTATACTCTTTCCCTCTCCCTCCTTCTCTCTTTCTTTTGCTCTATCTCCTCTCCAGCTCAGTTCTTCACAGTCTCTCTCTCTCTCTCTCTCTCTCTCTCTCTCTCTCTCTCACACACACACACACACACAAAATCATTGCATTTTTTCTTTCTATGCTCTGAGCAAATAGAGCCCTTTCCTCAGTGCACCAGTCAGAAACTCCAGCAAGTTGCTGATGAAAGAAAAGACCAATCCAGGATGTAGTCTTTTCTGAAATAAATAATAGCACTATCCATTATCCTACAAAGACTCCAAAATTGGCCCTCCTGGGTTTCTTTCAGGGAGACCATGCAAACGCACCTCATAAACTTTTAAATTGGTTGTTCACTCGTAGATACTAGGTTGATTTTGGAAGGATTTAAAGGGAATATCTGTGACAGCCTGGTATAATAAGGTGGGCCAATTAGCTTTGACTGGAACATTAACTAATAATATCCAAACACCAAAAGCAAAGAATAAGAAATTCAGTTTTGTAATAATTTAGAACTATTTTATTGAATATATTGGGGGGAAAGTAATGTTGGACTTCCAAGGGCATTCAGGTCCTGACATCTTATTGTAGTGGGGCTGAGCAAATTGGCCAGAGTAGCACAGGCCAAGCTATGCTATCCTAACCTGATCCTAACCCAGGTTGGTTCCCAGGCTGGCACAAGAATGGGTGAGTGTTTACATGCCCACCTGCCACTGCATCCCTTGACTTCTTTCACCATTATCACTACATCTCATGTGGAAATGGAGAGCCTGGCTGCACCTATGCACTCCATTTCCATTTTCATATCAGACACCCTGACAGGGTTCTTCTTACTAATGGCAATGGCAGAGGGATGTAATAAGCATGAGGGGCCATCCATTTTGCCAGCGGGTGCAGTTGATTTCCAAGAATCAGCATGTGCTTTATGGACTAAGCAAAGCCTTTGATTGCATAGATCATGAAAGGTTATGGAGTGTTCTTAAAGACATGGGAATGCCAACAAATTTGATTGTCCTGATGAGGATTCTGTACTCAGGACAAGAGGCTACTGTCAGAACAGAACATGGAGAAACAGCATGGTCCCCAATTGGCAAAGGGGTCAGACAAGGCTGCATCATATCATGCTACCTGTTCAACTTATATTGTAAGAAAAGCAGGCTTGGACATAGGAGGAGGAGGAATGAAAACAGGAGGGAGGAATATCAACAATTTAAGATATGCAGATGACACTGTAATACTACCAAAAAACCTCATAGACCTGGAACAACTTCTAAGAAAGATCAAAGAAGAAAGTGCAAGTGCAGGCTTGGTATTGAACATAAAGAAAACAAAAATAATGACTATGGAGAATCTACATAAATTCAACTGAGACAATCAAGAAATTGAAATAGTAAAAAGGTTCTCATATCTGGGATCAAACATTGATAAGAATGGGGACTGCAGCCAGGAAATCAGAAGAAGATTATGAATGGGGAGTGCAGCTATGAAAGAACTAGAAAAGATCCTAAAATGCAAAGATATAGAACTGAGCATATACAAGCCATTGTATTCCCTATTGTCATGTATAAATGTGAGAGCTGAACAATTAAGAAAAGATAGGAAGAAAATCAATTCATTCAAGATGTGGTGCTGGAGAAGAGTGCTGAGGATTCTGTGGGCAGCCAAGAAGACACCCCCCCTCAAAAAAAAAGAAGGAAGGAAGGAAGGAAGGGAGTGTGCTAGAGTAGATCAAGCCAGAACTCTCCCTGGAAGCTAAGATGGCTAAATTGAGGTGGTTGTACTTAGGACACATCATTAGAAGGCATGTCTCATGGAAAAAAACGATAGTGCTAGGCCAGTGGAGGGAAGTAGAAAGAACAGAAGGGCGCATGCTAGATGGATGGACTCTATTAAGGAGGTCACAGGTATGACTTTGCAGGAAATAAGTAGAGCAGTACAGGACAGGGAGTCTTGGAGATGCCTCATCCACAAGGTCATCATGAATTGAGATTGACTCGAGGGTGGTTAACAACAACAAAAAGCCCTTTTGTGCCAGGATCAAACT
>NW_024806665.1:0-3927 GCF_019175285.1 Sceloporus undulatus | reverse complement strand
ACAATATTTAAAAGGATTTTTGATAGTTTTAGTTCAGTGTATAACACTTATTCATATACGAACAATACCTAGTTTAGCCTATATTGAAAGGAATTATTTTAAAAATAGGCCTTGCACTGTACTGATTTATACAGAGAAAAATGCACAACAATCAGCAGAATACAAAATGACACAGCAGCATTTTGATGGTTGTTGAACTGCAGTTACCAGCATTCACTGGCTGTGCTGGTTACAGGTGCTAAACACTGCAGTTGACCAACATCTGGAAGGCCAGTTGATTCCTACCCCCAGTAAGCAATAACAATTATATTCTCATACAGTATGACTGATTAGACTTTTGTTACCTGGGTATGGTACACGACCCTTTGTTACAAGCTCTGTCAACAAAATTCCAAATGACCAGACGTCAGATTTAATTGTAAACCGACCATATAGTGCAGCCTCAGGTGCCGTCCATTTAATTGGAAATTTGGCCCCTAAAGTGGAGAACAATCACAATTCCTCATTGTATTAGTTATTAATAATTAACTTTAAAAACAGTTTTGGTAAAGCAGTACCTATACAATGCTTATCATTATTTTGTGAGAAAATAGTATCTTGAGAATTTCTTTCCCCTGCATTACATGTGTTAACGTATGCATCTGAGGATATAGACAAAGTCTACAAAAACTTAAGCTATAATTTCTTCTGGACTGTTAGCTTCAAAAGTGCTACAAGGATATTGCCCATTGCATATTGATATTCCAGACTAACATGACTATGGACTGAAATAGACCAGTGGAAGGAGCGGCTTGAAGCTGCATCTTCTGAAGGCAGATTGGGGCCATGGGAACCACATGCTATGGCCCCAATCCACCTTGAAGCCACCCATTCAGCCACTGCCTGCTACCAAGCCTACTGTCCCAAACTTTCTGTGTCTCCAAACAGGATGGCTTAAGGGATTTGCTCCTTTCTTTCATTCTAAATGTGGCAGAGAAGGGGTCAATGAGCCACTCCCCTTCAACAGTTTAGAGCTAGAGCAGAGATGTTCATTTTACAATTGTGCCCAAGAGAGTGGAAGCATATTGGTTTTGGAGTTTATCACATGGGGACAATTGGAAGTGTAAATGGGGGTTATCCCGTGAAAACTGCACATTTGCGATTAAGAGTTTCACACGACATCGTGAATAAAGTACCATTATCCTGGGAATAGCCCACAAAAACTGCACAATTGTGATAAAGTTTTTCACACAATGTCGTGATCAAAAGCTATTAAAACACCATTAACCCAGGAATAACCAGGCAATAAACCAGGAAATTTCTATGAATGATTTGCTGCTGTTTATTGCCTGATTATTCCTGAGATAATTACCGCTGTGTGTGAAAATCTTAATTGTGATTTAATAGTAATTGTGCGATTTTCATGGGATAAATCCTGTTTAAACTTCCAAATTTCCTCTGTGTGATACACTCCTTTGTCTTCCTCTGCAACCAGTGAGTGTTCCAAATTGTAGGATATTGAAGCCAGCCTATATGCATTTCCCTTTCTCTCCAGCTTAGACTGGAGATGGGAAGCAAAAGTATGTATGATCTCTATTTATGTCCAGCAAGTACACAGGTAAAGCAGATTTTTATGCTATAGACAAGTGTTGAGTCTGGGAAGGGGAAGAAGTTTATCCCCCTCTCCTTTTAAGCTCCAGGTTCAGAAGGAGCCTCAGGTTCATCTCATGTGACATCCCATGCCACAAAATCGCATGCAGTTTCACTCTCATTTTGTATTTATATACCATATAAATAATTTTTTTTCTATTGCTGATCAGACTAATGTCAACTTTATTTTATTTTTATGTTTGGCAGCAACCAATAATATTTTAAAAATATGAGATTCCTTGAAAAAGAATAATCTATCTTGCTAAGTCATATTTGTTGTGCTGAAGGACAAAACTATAAGGAAACTACTGAGAGCTCATGTGGTCCACAGCAGTAGCACTTGTCTTAGTGCTGGGAGGAAAATAGCAAAATGAGTCACCTGATAACATATGTACATCCTGCAGCTTTTGTTAAGACTGAGATTGTTCTGTTTGCAGGCAGGAAAAGGGCCTTTTAAATAATATTTCTCCATGAAGAAGTTCTTTATACATGAAAATCAGCATGTGGGGTGGGAAGGGGGGGGACTAGATTTCAAAAGCTCTACCTAAAGTGGGAACATGAGGAATGCATATTCTATTCTCGGTCTTCTGGAATGGCTGTACTATGTGGCTTTCTGGAATATGCAGTCTGACACAGATATACCATTTACAGGGTTGCTACTCTCTTTCAGTATGCTGATTTGCCCCTAAAGAGGAAAATGATGGTATACTGCATCTTTTGATCCCTTCATCCACCATCTTGAGGGAGAGAGAGGCAGGCTAGCTCCAAGAAGCCAAGCCCTCCCTCCAGTCCATCTGCCTTGGTCCAGGCCTCGGAGGTAGAGAAGAACTGCTGGACCTCATTCCCTTCCCCACCACCACTCCCTTTTCCTTTTCCTTTTGTGTCATGTCTTTTTAGATTGTAAGCCTGAGGGCAGGGAACCATCTAATTATAAAGATTGTATGTACAGCACTGTGTAAATTTACAGCGCTTTATAAATAAAGGTTAATAATAATAATATTAATAATAATAATAATTATTATTATTATTTTGAAATGGATTTGGAAAGGAATTTTCAAATGACTTATTCTGGAACAGTTTTAAAAGGTCTAGGCTTAAACTTCACAACATGACCACTGTTAAATTCATCATATACATCAGAAAGATGATTTCCAGAACTGTGTTGGTTCTCTGAATGTCCTTGGATATATCCCATATGCCGTTATAGATCTCATTAAATAGTGACCTACTTTTTTATAGAATTTTGAATTTCTTATTAAGCACTACTATAAATGGAGTAGTGAACATATATGTATCTCTGAAAGAATTAGCATATTAGAAACAATAAAATGCTTACTGAATTGGCATGTTCTAACCAACAATCCAGATTTTTTAATCCAATGACAGTAACTGTTAGTTTGAAAAGTAAATGTGTACCTTGTCTGGCAGTGTATTCATTGTCCTCTATTAACCTTGCTAGGCCAAAGTCTGCAATTTTGCACACCAGGTTGTCTCCCACAAGAATGTTAGCTGCCCGAAGGTCTCTATGAATGTAGTTCATTCTTTCAATGTAGGCCATACCATCTGCAATCTTTTTTTTTAAAAAAATGCATATTAACAAAAATGTGATCAGTTCATGAAATACATAACAGACAATTATGAAAATGTTTACTCCTGTGTAGCTATGTTAAATTACATATTACAAATGTAAAACTGGTGTCAATTTTTAGATTAACATATATGTTTTATTCGAACACGTGCGGTAATAATGAGTATTTTGCAGCAGAATTAAATAATCAGAAGCTGAAAAAGCTATATGCTAGTAAGAAATGACAGCTATTTTCCAGCCTTTTTACATGTCTTCCGATACTAATCTAGCAAGACATCTTATTGTCAAACAATACCTGAGCAGCCATGTCCACCAACTGCGGAAGCTTTAAATATTTCCCTTCTCCTTCCTTAAGAAAGTCTAGTAAGCTACCTGCAGAAAGACAGTAAAGCATGAATTTAGATGCAGCTGAAAACGCTTAAAGGAAAGAAACATAAATGGGACATGTGAAGTTGAAGGCTTTCATTGCCGGCATCCATAGTTTTTTATGGGTTTTTCGGCTATGTGGCCATGGTCTAGAAGAGTTTATTCCTGACGTTTTGCCAGCATCTGTGGCTGGCATCTTCAGAGAATGTTGGCCTAGAAGAGAGCTGGATGTATATATACTGTGTGACCCTGGGTCTGGAGGAATTCCATGTTAATCTGTGTATTGTTCTGTTGTTGATGGCAGGGCCCCAGGGTGGGAGGATATGCAAAGAGGATTAGTGTCT
>NW_024806664.1:0-3927 GCF_019175285.1 Sceloporus undulatus | reverse complement strand
GTTGTTATTTACCAATATTTTACTGTTAACTGCTTCAATCTGTTTTTAGAAGCGGGATATAAATAAATAAAATTATTATTATTATTATTATTATTATTATTACTACAATGATTTACTAATAAGCAAGGCAATATGATCAAATTATAATCATGAGTAATGGCCGAATAGGAACTGCCTAAGTCTTCTGATCGCTCGGAAATTGATAATTACAGTTTAAATAAAGCTCTCAAAGAAAGAAATGTTGGTTCTCTGATGTGGATCTGTAACAAGAAGATACAAGGAACACAAGAAGGTAAAAAACAACAACATTATTATCTCAAGAGGAGACTCAAACATTTTACTTTTGTTTTTGTGTGGGACGGAAAATCACGGAGGAAGCCTGTCTGCTATTAAAAAGGCAAAGGAGGCAGCTAGAGGCTCTTAAAAAGGACTTTGAGATCAGGAACTCAGCCTTGTAACTGCCTTAAATTGGGGTGGAATTCACCCACAAATTATAAATGGAGAGTAGCTTGAATGAGAGGAGATAAAAGGAGATAGAAGTACTGTTCACTGTTTAAAAGGGGGAGAGGGAACCCCTCTGTTAGCTGCTTTAAAGCCAAGACGGAGAAGGAGGGAACTGAGAGGTGGAGAAGATGGAGTAAATGCTAAGTAAATGTCAAAAAGGCCAAAAATACTAGGGGGAAAACTTTGGAAGAGAGGTGTAAGACAGACTGAGAAAGACAAACCTTCAGACAGAGCTTTTGGAAGACTCTTTAGATCAGAACAAACTGAACCAAGAGAACTGTTAAGAAGCCCCCCTAGAAAAATGGCTCCTCCTTCAAGTAGACTCCCAGAGAAGTAAGGAGAAGGAAAGGGTGAGACGGAAGAACGAGGAGGAACAGATTCAGGAACAGGAGTAAAAGCAGGAAGGATGGACTGGGAACAAAGGATGAATACACTCACACAAATTATGAAACAGGAAAATGAAATGAGATTCAAGGAGATGAACGATCTTCTGGAAAGACAGAAAGTGAAATAGTCCAAGCAAGAGAAGCGGAGAAGCAATACAAAATCAAAGAGAGACTGTGACAAAGCAATTTCAATTACAAATGCAACTTAAAAGGAAAAATTCAGATGAAGAATTTATGGAAATACAAAGAAATATAAAACAAATACAAGAGGATGAGCAAACATTAAAATCAGATAGTAAAGAAAGCAAAGTTATACAAGGAAGACACCAAAGAGAGACTGAAACCAACAGAATCAAATGGTCTGAAATGGACAAAAAACTCATCTATCTACAGGATTATCAAAGAAGAACCAATTTTGTGATCAAAAATATACCAGAGTCTGGGAAAAGAGACAGAAAATATTATTTGAAGTCAGAAATTTTGAAATGGCTACAAAAAATCTCCCCATCTCTAAATTGGACTGAATCAGATTTTGAAAGAATACACCGCATCGGACCAGCGACGAAGAAGATAAGACCACAAGATGTAATAATAAGAGTAACGAATTACAACAAAAAGCAAAGATTGAGGAATATGATGAGGCTAAATAATACTATCTATTCTGATATTCTACTTCTGGGTGATTTTAACACTGTGATAGAACCTAAATTGGATAGAAAATCAAATAAAGGGGAAAATGTATGATTAAACCAAGGGAGACTACCATCATCCTTTTTTAAATTACAAGAAGACTACAACTTGATTGATTTGTGGAGAAACAGGTATAATGAAACAAAGGGTTACACCTTTTACTCAGAAGCATAAGATTCATTTTCACGGATCAACTTATTTCTCATTACAAAGAAATTAGCTAATATGGTAAATAACCTGGACATATTACTGAAAGGAGTGTCAGACCATAACCCAATAATATTAAATATACAGGGGAAAAAAGAGGCAATACAATTGGAGACTACAAAACTCACTTCTAGATAATGAAGACAATAAAAAGCAGATACTTAAGGCATTAAACAGAAGGTATATCAAATAATATAATCTGGGATACTAGTAAAGCGGTTGTAAGGGGCCTTTTCAATAAAATTCACTCGGAATTAAAAGAAAAAATAATATTGGACAAACTGAAAACTAAAGAGGAAGAGTGGAAAAGGACAGGTGACAAGAAATTAAAACATGAAGTAGAAGATTTACAACACCAACTAAGATCCATAGCAATAAAGGAGATTGAAAAAAAGCTTAAGAAAGTTAAACAAATGCATTTTGAATCTGGGAACAAAACGAGGAAATTATTAGCGAATAAACTGAGAAGACAAGAGGAAAAGAAAGTGATTACAGAACTTAAATATAAAGTAGAAAGAACGACGGAAAACAACAGACTCAAAGAGATATTTAAAGAATTCTATCAAGAACTATATACAGGAGAAGAAGAAAGTGAAAATAAAAATGAGGGAAGAAAGAAGTATTTGGAGAAACAAAAGCTGATTGAGCTGAGGAAACAGAAAAAGAGGGATTAAATAAAAACATCACTACGCAAGAGATCTCTGAAGCTATAAAAAGGCTACGACCAAATAAAACTCCAGGCCCAGATGGGCTTCCAGCAGACTACTATAAACATCTAGAAGATGTTTTGATCCATCCACTAAAAGAAACAATCAACGATATAAAAACACATGGAATAAACAGAATCTTGGAAATCAGCATACATCACATTAATACCAAAAGGGAATAAAGAAAAAGATAACCCAAAGAATATAGACCCATATCATTGCTCAATACCGATTACAAGATATTTACCTCAATCCTGGCAGAAAGACTTAAAAAAATACTGAATCGTAAAATTCTGCCAAGGAGACAAATGAGAGACAACATAAGAATAACATTGGATATAATTGAGTATTATGAACACAACAATGATTTAAAAAATGGCAACGATAATGCTAGATGCAGATAAGGCTTTTGATCGGGTCAGCTGGCCCTTTCTATGGGCAACAGTTGGAAAAATCGATATGGGTGAAAGCTTCGGGAACTGGATCAAAATGATATACTGTGAGCAGAAAGCTCAAATAATAGTAAATGAAGAAAGAACAGAGGAAATCAGAATAGGGAGAGGAACGAGGCAGGGTTTCCCCCTATCGCCATTTATATTACTTCTTTGAGATATTAATCAAATAAGATCGGATAAAGCTATTAAGGAGCTCAGATTCATGATCGCGCTTTAAATAAGAGCATTTGCCAATGATATTATTTTGTATCTAGAAGACCCGATTGACAGTAACACCAGTGATGGTGAACCTTTTCGAGTCGAGTGCCCAAACTGCAACCAAAACCCACTTATTTATTACAAAGTGCCATGCCCCTCTGGCTTTCAGTAACAAACTCTGGCAAACTCTGTGCTGGGACAATGGCACATGTGCCCACAGAGAGGGCTCTGAGTGCCACCTCTGGCATGTGTGCCATAGTTTGCCATCACTGGTATACACCATTTAAATAATACCCTACAAGAATATGGTCTATACTCAGGCTTTAAAATAAACAAGGAAAAACTGGTAATGATAACCAAAAACATACTAAAGGATGAAGAAAAAACATTACAAGAAAAATCAGGATATAGAGTGGAAAAAAGGGCCAAATATCTAGGAATCAATATAACTGCGAGAAACATTGATCTATTCCATAACAACTCTATTGCAACATTTAAAAAAATAAAGAGAGATCTGGAGAAATGGGCAAAGCTGCATTTATCTTTCTTTGGAAAAGTGGCATTAATAAAAATGAATATCTTGCCCAGATTCAATTTTTTATTTCAAAGTTTACCTGTGATATCCCAGATATCACAAATAGAAACATGGCAGAAAGAGATATCCAAATTTCTATGGTGTGGGCATAAATCAAGAATCAAATGGCTGCACGCTCCCTAATCTAAAACTGTATTATCTAGCAGCTTGCCTATGCTGGTTAGAAGTTCGGATCAGACTAAATA
>NW_024806663.1:0-3928 GCF_019175285.1 Sceloporus undulatus | reverse complement strand
ACTTTGGCTTTATCGGGCAACCGAAGTGGGAACCTGGCAGCCCTCTTAGTCTTGTTGGGCCGCTGCATCCATAGCCTTATCCAGCGGAAACGATGGCAAGGAATGCTGGGAGTTGCAGTAGGAGGGCTGCACAGCTCCTCTGAGTGGTCCTATGCCAAGGTGGGCATTGCACAGACGGTTGCCAAGTTGCAGCTTCTGTCAACCCAGGCCAGCAAAGTGATTGGCGAAGCCTGCTGGGGCTTATAGTCTAACAACATCGAGTGGTGCGCAGGAACGGTGGGCCATGCGCCAAGGGTCCTCCTCCTGGTCCGCTCCTAAACCGCCATGCCTTCCACAGAGCTGGCCAAAGGGGATCTGCTGCAGGAGATGCGCACGAAGATGGTGGACAAGGCCGAAGTGGAGAGCCGGGAGGAGCGGCTGGAGGTCCTGGCTGGTCAGCTGGAGGCGGTCAAGAGGCAGCTGGGCCTGGCCATGATGGAGCTGGACAAGGAGAAGGCCAAGGTGGAGAGCGTGCTCCAGCACAAAGAGGTGGGGACTTGCCTTTTGTCGGGCCGACTCGCGTTTTGTTTCCTCCATCTGCTCACCGACAACTCTATTTATGCCTTCTCTCGCTGGTTGGGGACGATGGGGGTTGCAGTCAAGGGCACCAGGAAGGCGCTCATGTCTAGGGCAGCGGTGTCCAAACTCTGCCCCTCCAGGTGTTTTGGACCTCAGCTCCTATTTCTATAAGTCCTCATGGAATGTTCTATTATGAGGTATTTTGAGATATATATATATATATATGGATTATCTTGGAGATATAGGGGACTTTTTATTAATGGACTATTCTGCTTCCCTCCAAAAGAAAGACTCCAAAGAGACACCAAATGATAAAGATAGAAAACAGACTTATTTATTTAGATGTACAAGTCAGAATAATAATAAATACAAAATAATAATAAATACAAATATACAATATTCCATTCTGATATTAATAAAGATAAATAATATATTTATAATAGATTAACAATACAAAAATATTACAATAATAAATTTATTGTTATTATTATTATTATTATATATTACTACAAATAAATAATAATAATACAGTAGCTTAATAATAATATAATATGAATAATAATATACTACTACAAATAAACGATAATAACTTAATTATAATAATAAATACTGCTGATAATATTCGCTTGATAATAAAAGATGACTAATCAAAATATTAGCTAGAAATAAATAAATAATAACAGCTCAAAAAAGCTACTAATAGTAGCTTAGTAAAAATAAGACGAATAGCAATAATAATGTATTACTAGAAATAATAATAATAATAATAATAATAATAACTACTATTGATACTAGCTTAATAGTAATAACAAAAGATAAATAATAATATTACTACAAATAATAAATGATGATGAGGATAGCGGAATACTACAACTAGTACTACTGCTCCATCCCCTCTGTCTGTTTCTCAGGCCAGTCGTCAGATGGTCAGCAAAGAGGAGAAGGCCCAGGGAAGGATTTGGGACCAGGAGGTGGACAGGTCATTGCCCCTACTATAGCTCTACTACTCCCAGGTCTCTTCCTCTTCCTCCTCCTTGGGTCTCCAGCATCATGGAGCTCCTTCTGGGGCTCCCTGCAGAGTACTACAGTCGGCCCTCCTTATACGCGGATTTGCCATGCGCGGATTTCAACATACGCGCATGGCAAACCCGGAAGTTGTTCCCCTCCTCCCCTCCCCTCCTCTTCCCCCTTCCCTCCTCCAGGAGCAGCACCCCGCCATTTTGTTGCCGCAGCGGCAGCAGCAGCAAGAACGCATCGGCGGCGGCGCGGCGACCCAGGTAAGCAGGGAGGGAGGGTGGGAGGGAGGGAAGATAGGTAGGTTAGTAGGGAGGGAGGAGGGAGGGAGGGAGGGAAGTTAGGAAGGAGGGGGAAGAGGAGGGGGACTTTTCTGTCCAATGGCGGCGCGCATACACGCGCACTGCCATTAGACAGAATGGGGCTTGAGCATACGCGGATCCCCCACGGATACCAAGGGCCCACTGTAGTAGCAGTAGTAGTAGCATTGGGCTGCCATCCTCTTCTGCCTGGGTTAATAGTCCTTAAAGGTCAGTTGGCGCTTTGTTGCGGCCAGAGCGTTGGCACAGCATCCCTGGGAAAAGAACAGGCAAAGCAGAGATGTTTCTGGAATGAAGCTGTGTCCAGACTTCTGCCCCTTAGCACTAGAGAAAGGAAGCAGAGGGGACCCATACTCACCACATTGGGCACCATCCAGCATGGTCTGGATCACGGAGCTCATTTCCGGCATGGACCTCGCCAGCAAGACCTTGATGATGTCAATTAGCTCCCTGCGGAGAAAAGAAAACGACGGAGAGACCCATCTATCTGGACATCAGGACAGAGAAGGACAGAGAGGCCCATCTATCTGGACATCAGGACAGAGAAGGAGGGAGAGGTCCATCTATCTGGACATCAGGACAGAGAAGGAGGGAGAGGTCCATCTATCTGGAGAACAGGACAGAGAAGGAGGGAGAGGCCCATCTATCTGGACATCAGGTAGATGAGAGGTCCATGCAGCTATATCCGGCGCACTTCGCCAGCCATTCATCCCCCAGCCTTGTAGTGCAACTTACTCCATGGACATGTGGTCCTTCAGCTTCTGGCGGTCCTCGTCGTGGAGCCTGGATCCAAAAAGCACCACGGCATATAGCAATGTGTTGGACACTAATGCCATCCACATCCTGAATGTTGTGTCGTCCACCAAATCTGTCACAAGGAGCCCCAGCGCCTTGAGCGCCTTCGCCTGCGTCAAGACGGAGACCCTGGCGTCAGTCAGAGGACAACTCTCCCAAAGGACCAGATGTGCGGGTCGGAAGGAAAGACCCCCCCCCCCGGTTACCTTCCTGACGATGTAGTCTTCCTTCTGTCGCGCTTTCTGAGAGGAGTCGTTAACTGTGTGCAGAAAAAAGAATAACGCGTGCTCCAGGCTGCAGAGCGAGGAGAAGAGGACGCCACGCATCATCTTCTCACAGGCGCTGTTGAGAGAAAAACGGAATCTTTGTGCGTCCTTCCAGCGCCAGAGACGGAAAACATGCGCCAAGGGATGCGTGGGGGAATATATGAACCCATGTGCCTACCTTAACGGCGACTCCAGGTAATGGTTCAGAAGGAGCTCCAGGTGGTTTTCGGCCACGGTGTCGGCGATCTTTTCCGCCACCAAAGGGCCAACATGTCCGAACCTTTCACATAGGTGATGGAGAGATGTCTTCTTCTATTTGGGGGGAGAAGAAGAGAGGGAGGAAATTAGATAAACAAACAAACAAACAAACAAATAATGCCATCTACACAACAGATTGCTGAGCAATGGGTGCGCATTGACTCTATCGTGATGGAAGAGGTGCCGTTCATGCGCTCTGCTCCTCCTGGTCAGGAGGCCAAAATGTAGGACGGATGTTTTGGGATCCTTTTTTGCTGCATTGACCGTATGGATCCATGTCTAAGTTGGTCACTCTTCCGTGGGTCAGCCAGATTTTTTCCTTACCGGATTCAGGTTGATCTGGTTGATCCCGAACTTCAGAAAGGCACCCTCTTCCTCCTCAGTGCAAGGGCTTGGTGGGTCCTGGAGTCTGAAATGGCGGCAGGAAGAGCGCATGAGACCCCTTGGGAGCATCCATAATGCTGCTTCAGAGAGCCCACTGAGGGTATCACAATGGCATCCCTATGGAAGGCTATGGGCTGCGGAAGAGTGCGCTCCTTCCAAAGGAAGCACCCAGGTGTTCCTCCGATGCATGGCACATTAACAGCCACCATGCCTCCCTTTCATACCTGGCGAACGCAGACTGGGGCCGAAATTCATCCTTCGCTGCCCTATGCTTCTCGTTATGCGCAGCCCAGTCTTTGGTAGCCTAAAAACAAATGGCGCGGGGAGGAGAGA
>NW_024806662.1:3487-3928 GCF_019175285.1 Sceloporus undulatus | reverse complement strand
CACAAACCTTAAGATGTATCAGTCTGAAAAGAAAATAGATTTTTGGCCCCTATGCAGATGATGTATTATTGGTTTTACAAGAAAATGGATTCTTTGTTTTCTTACTTAGAAGGAAAGGTTTTTATGTCTTTGCAAGAATGACTCTCAGGCAACTCCAAAGAAAGGGAGGCAGGGATTTCAGAGTTTTATTGTTATTTTTGTGATTCTTTTTTCTTTTGGTTTCCCTAAAGTCCTAACAGCTTCTCTCTGTTTAGACAGAAAACATAGCAGCCTGTTCTTATTTTGGGGGAGGAGAGAGAGAGAGAGAGAGAGAGAGATTGCTGCCTCCCAGCTGGACCTGGTTAGAATCATGTAAAATATTATTATTATTATCATCATTATTAATAAAGTGATAGATAGATAGATAGATAGATAGATAGATAGATAGATAGATAGATAGAT
>NW_024806662.1:0-3477 GCF_019175285.1 Sceloporus undulatus | reverse complement strand
AGATAGATAAGTAAACCGATTCCCAGGTGAACTTGTCACAGAGAAACCCTGCCCAAAGTGCAAGACCATCATCCAAAACATGTTTCCAAAAATAATAATTCTTAAGACAATATTTCAAACTTTGATTTTTCGCTCTAAATAATGGAGGCTATTCTTGTATATCAATCAATCTTTCCTAGGGCCCCCCTCCCTTTTTTTAAAGGTTGCCATGATGAAACAAAACCGACCTATATTAGATGATAATAATAATAAAAAGATATTTTATCAGAACCGAAATTTGTGCTTCATATTGATTTATTTTAGTTCAAGGGCGCCTTTGCAAAACATTACGATAAAGCCATTGCAAAAACTTTACAATAAACATGGGAAAAGACGACTAGCTAAGATAAGATATAAAATTAAATATGAAATTAAATATTTATTAAATAATTAAATAATTATATTTCAAATATATATATATAAAATTATATTTCAATTATATATATATATATACACACTAAATATAATTTTATATTTTATTTTAAATATTTAATTTCATATTTAAGCAGGTTTTAGGTCATTCCCAAGGCACTTCCTATTCTCACACTCAGGAAAGTTGTGCTATTTTTTAGTGACAAAGGTCAGTGTCAAGTGAAAAAAAAGGAGCTTACAGCTGTCTGGTGTTTACTTGGAAGTAAATCCCATTGGCTTGAATGGGATTTAGGGCCAAGGAAATGAGCCAAGGATTTTGCAGATGAGGGGACTTCAAGGCTCTCTCTGCCTGCAGCCACATTGAAGAATTAATGCACTTTGACACCACTTTAACTGCCATGGCTTGATGCTATGAAATCCTGGGATTTGTAGTTTGTGCTGGTCCTAGATCTGTCTGTGACAGAAAACAAATAGCTCACCGAACTACAAATCCCAGAATCCTATAGCTCCATAGCAGTTAGAGTGGTATCAAACTGGATTAATTCTGCAATGCAGCTGCAGCTGATAGGATGCTTCTGTAGACTACAAAACTTTGCCTTGACATACAATGCTGTTCTGCAACCCATAAAGAGGGAGGAGAGGGAATGGTTTGGCCCCCCAGATTTGCTTGGACTACAACACCCATCATTCCCCACCTGCTAGGGCAAATGGGACTTGCAGTCCAGCAGCATCGGGATTGCCACACATAACCCACCCTGGAATAGCATTATCTCATGCATTTTTAGCTAGAAGAAAGACTCCTGGAATTCAGTGGGGCTCCATCCGAAGTAAATAGGCCTTATTCTTTAGGGTCTGGAGATCCTTGCTATTTATAGCGGTCTCCCATACAAATATTAATCAGACCTGGCCCTGCTTAGTTAGCGTCCAAAATCAGGCAAGATCTGGTGTCTTTGGGATGATGCGCGGGATTTACCTGTATGCACAGGTTTGTTGTTGCGTGTCTCCAGTTCATGACATACAGTGACCCTAACTAAGGCCATGGGGTTTTCTAGACAAGACTTGCCATATCTGGAAGATCACAGTGTTTAGGTGATTTTCCAAGAAATGATCCCATTGTTCCATAGAAAAGGGATCAAAACCATGCAGATGTTTTTGGATTCTCAGCATGCCTTGACATTGGCTTTGCTGGTTAGGGTAGGTGGGAGCTAAAGTCCGGCAACATCTGGAAGGCCACAACATTTCCTCTCCAGACAAGAACATGTTGGGTCACCCAGTTCCTCTATAAATCTGTAACATATGATTATGGTTATGGTTATGATATGACGATGATTAATGGATGGATGGATGGATGGGTGATAGTTGCATAGCTGTTATGTGACTTCAAGTAATTTCAACCTTATAGCAACCTTAAAGCAGACCTAACATGGGGCTTTCTTGGCAAGATTTGTTCAGGAGGGTTTTGCCCTTGCCCTCCTTTGAGGCTGAGAGAGTGTGACTTGCTCAATGGGTTTTGGTCGCTGAGCAGGAATTTGAACCCTGATCTCTAGAGTTGTAATCCAATGCTCAAACTACTATATCACACTGGGTCTAGGCCCAGTACTTAAGGTTCGTGCACTAGCCCTATGTGGTAGGCAAGACAGAGGGCCCGTCCACACTCCACAATTGTAGCACTGTGATTCTACTTTAACTGCCATATACCTGCATCCTACAGATTCCTCGAATTGGTAGCTTCATGATGTATTTAAAATTCTGAGCCAGAGAGCTCTAGTGACTCCCCAAACTACAAATCCCAGGATGCCATAGGATGCAAGCCTGGCGGTTAAACCAGAATCATAGCACTATAACTGTGGAGTGTGAAAAGTGCCAAGATTGTGTGACTGGTATAACTCAACCCATATATTATATGGCTGAGTGAAGATTTGAGCCTACATTTCCAAAAATCCTAGGCCAGCACTTGAACCACTAGGCCTTAATATTGGCTGTCAGGTATAATGGTGAGATGCAACATCAGTGCCTGAGATGAAAGCTGGGTTGTGTCTTTTTTCTGTCTTATGTGTATGTGCCTTCAAGTATGTGACGGTAAGGAAACCCCATGGATTTAATAGGGTTTTCTAAGGCAAGGAACACTCAGGTGTGGTTTTGCCAGTATCTTCCTATGAAATATAGCCTACAGCACCTTGCATTCATTGGTGGTCTCCCATCCAAGTACCAACCAGAGCTGAGCCAACCAGGTGCCTTTGGTTTTGGGTGCCTGGTTTCCCCTGGCCTTCATTTCAACTCCCAAAGAGAGTCTATGGCTGAAGCTGCACTGCAGAGTTAATGAAGTTCAACAACACTTTAACTGCCATGGCTCAATGCTATGGAATTCTGGGACATGTAGTTTTGACCTTCTTTATCAGAGAGCACTGGTGCCACAACAAACTTCACATCCCAGGATTCTGTAGCATGGAGCCATGGCAGTTAAAGCGATGTCAAACTGCATTATTTCTACAGTTTAGGCACATGCGGAGAGGGTGCATCTACACTGTAGAAATAATGCAGTTTGATATCACTTTAAGTGCTGTAGTTCCATCCTGTGGAATCTTGGGATTTATAGTTTCACAACTTCTCTTTCCTTCTCTGCCCAACAGTGCTGGTGGTCCACAAAAACGACAAATCCCAGGATTATTAAGGCAGCTAAAGTGATGTCAAATGGCATTATTTCTACAGTGTAGATGCAGCCAAAGAGACAGAACCCTTTTCATGATGGGAATCTCACCTCGCCACATACATTGGTAGTATCCTAGTTTATCATAAGCACGTTGCTTTATCAAATCCATCCTCCAAAAGATGTGGGAAACCATTGGTGTTGCATGTAGAATAATAGCTGTGTATATATATATATATATAATGCACAGACTACACACATACAGTGCTTCCCATAGCTGGATCTCAGCCTTTTCCTGTTGGCTCCTGAAGTTTCCAAGTCCACCGCAGTTCTGTGGTTCCTGGTTTCAGCCAGACCCCTCAAGCATCTCCCAGAAATGTCAGAGAGGTCCTCCATCATGGGTTTATGGAACCTCTCCT
>NW_024806661.1:0-3929 GCF_019175285.1 Sceloporus undulatus | reverse complement strand
AAATGGTTAGGTCCCTTCCGACTTTGGGACCCTTTCATCCTCCATTTTGGGTTCCCTGAAGGCACCGTTTTGCGTTCTGGCGGCCATTTTGGGGAGAAGGGGAGTGGGGTGGGGAATAACGTTCCGGAACCGTCTCTGAGGCCTCCTCAGTTGAACCGAGAGGCTCCTCTTTCTCTCCCTGAGGCTCCAGAGAGAGGAGGAGGCCAGGCTCCTTGGGCCAAAAGGAAGGCAGTGTTTCCCTTTCTACCTCTGGTTCTCCATTTTAGGGCAAAGGAAGGAAGGAAGGAAGGAAGGGGCCTGTGGGGTCTGAGGAAGGGGAGGCAAGGGACCCAGGGCCAGTGGGGAGGCTGGGCTTTGGGGGTTGGGAGAGAGAGGTGGGGAAAGAGACCCTCCCTTTGGGCCCTATCTGGGGAGGGTCCCACCGGTCCTTGCCTCCCCCTTTGAGAAAGGAGACTCCCTCAGCCCCCTGGATTAACTCCTGCTACTCATTCCTGAGAAGAGTTTCCTAGGCATTGTCACCTTCTGCCCTCCATGGCCATTGGCACTGACCTTTTCTTCATTGCCTTCCCCCCTCAGCCCTGTGGACTTCCTCCTTCTTTGCACTCAGAGCAACCCTTCTCTACAGCTGAGGAAACGGCCTCTGACCTGGGGAAGCTCCAGCCATAAAGGACTGCAGAAGAGGCCTTTCTGGGGCCTCAGGAATCAGGGTCTTTGTACTGAAGGTATGACTTTATTCCTGGAGCTGAAAGAGGACCTTTGTTTAAATGTTTGAGTCCAGGATTGTGTGGAAGGGTTACAGCTGAGAGAGTGAGCCCATGCTTTGCAGGCATAAAGCCCCAAATTGAGTGTCTGGCAGCATTGTCTTCCCAGAAGGTGGAAGTGAGATTTCCAGACACACAGTGCACAAGTGAGTCCTTTGTGTGGGGACTGTGTGTTTATGTGTTGTTTACTAGAGCTTTGTAAGATATTAGTTTCAATGTGTTTATATAATGAATTTACATTGGTATTCACTTCCCCAAAATGAGCATAATCCAGGCTGCAATCTTCATTCATAAACCTATACATTTATAGATTTTTGTTGTATAAGTGCAACATATTCAGCAGTGTGCATCTTTTTAAAAAATATACAAGGAAAAGTGAAGAAATTGTGATATTGACTATAGATTCGTTCAGAAACAATGCACACAAATGTGCATGCCTCAGTTTCTGTGTGGTTTTAGCAAGCAGAGGAAGGAGGTACATACCTCATGCTCCTGCTCTGACTGACACACACAAACACACAAATCTTGTAATTGTAAATTTGTAAACTGCTTTGATCTTTTTGGAAAGGTGGTATATACATAAATTTATTATTATTATATTATTATATTATAAATACAGCAGTTAAGCTCAGAGATTTGTCTCATTTGGAAAAATGAAATGATTATTTTCACCAGTGTCTAAATGGGGAAGGGGGCGAAATGAGGGGAGGCCATTGATCACATCATTGAAGAAATACAGATCTTATGCAGCCCAGGGGCCAGAGTTTCTCCACCTGGAATATAAATCATAGAATCAAAGAACCATAGAGTTGGGAGAGACCCCAAGGGCCATCCAGTCCAACCCCATTCTGCCATGCAGGAACTCTCAATCAAAGCATCCCTGACAGATGGCCACCCAGCCTCTGCTTAAAGACCTCAAAGGAAGGAGACTTCATTGCACTTCAAGGAAGAAGTGTGTTCCACTGTCGAACAGCCCTTACTGTCAGGAAGTTCTTCCTAATGTTGAGGTGGAATTTCTTTCCTGTAGCTTGCATCCATTGTTCTGGGTCCTGTTCTCTGGAGCAGCAGAAAACAAGCTTGCTCCCTCCTCAATATGTCATCCCTTCAAAATTTTAAACATAGCTATCATATCACCTCTTAACCTTCTCTTCTCCAGGCTAAACATCCCTAGCTTCCTAAGTCATTCCTCACAAGGCATGGTTTCCAAATTCTTCACCATTTTAGTTGCCCTCCTTTGGACAAGCTCCAGTTTCTCAATGTCCTTTTTGAACTGTGCCCAGAACTGGACAAAATATTCCAGGTGGGGCTTGAGAGAGCAGAATAGAGTGGCACTATTACTTCCCTTGATTTAATATTTATTCATTTATTTAGGTATTTATACCCTGCCCTTCAGCCCTAATGGCTCTCAGAGCGGCTTACAATTATTATTTTTAATCAGACAGTTCCCTGCCCTCAGGCTTACAATCTAAAAGACATGAAACAAAAGGAGAAGGGAATGGTGGATGGAAAGGGGATGAGGTCCAGTGGTTCTTCTCTCCCTCTGAGGCCTGGACCAAGGCAGATGGATTGGAGGGGGGCTCTTCCTTCTTCCAGACTAGCCCTGATGGCGTTGGACCTGCCTGGTGAACTCCCTCTCAGGCCGGCGGATGGCAAATTTAGACACTATACTTCTATTGATGCAGCCCAAAATAGCTTGTTTGCAAGAATGACAAGGGGATACTTCTCAAAGGCCTTACTGAAATCAAGGTATACTATATCCACAGCATTCCCTAAATCTACCAGGATCATCTATGGAGATTAGATTTGTCTGGCATGATACCCACCTCTGCATCGGCCCAAAGGAGGCATATGTCACCTGCGTATGTTACCAGCAGGATGCTGTTCTCTGTGTCTGACTGCTGCAGGGTTTCTTGCCAAACCAAGCCTAACCCTGGTCCCTTCTCTCAGGACCTTCATCTCGGGCTCCTTGTACACGGCTTTGGGCCCTCTCTTTCTGGAAGTGACCCAAGTGCAGGACCACCAGGACCCCTGCAGACCTGATGGCCGACACAGAGGCCAACCGGAGGGAGTTGGGCTCCAAGAGAAAGAGGCTGCCGAGGTACAACAGCTCTTTGGTGAGTCACTATCCTATTAGCTTCATCTGGATCACTGCTGGACCAATTTATGAAAAGAATGAAATACAATACTAAACGAGTTTTGCAGACACAGTCCTGGTTAATCCTCTGTCACCCCATTATTTGGGGGGGCTTTTAAAATGTCCTGGTTTCTCTCTCCTCCTCCCACTTTCCCCCGTCTTCAGCTGACTCCAATTTCTGCATAATGAATGCCAAGGAGTTTGCACCCCATCAACTCAAAAGTGGGGAGATGAGAAGAAAGAAGGGGGCAGGGACATGTCCTTGCTAGGAGTCTGAGGCAAAAGCAAAGTGCTGTGCCCTTCTCCGCTTGTGTGATCTTCCTCATAAACAACTTTGACCATCTTCACCACTTTCTGCTGTTGCTTGTCCACATGTGTCTTGTTTTTCCATCTGTGAAATGTTGGGGGATATGGGAGAATGTCTCTGGATCAAAATTGGGGGTGGCCCCATGGCCCTCAAGCCCAGAGTGCTCCCCAGAACTGCTTTTTAGAAATGACATTTGCCTCTGAAATTTGGCAACAAATGGCTAAATGCAATATAATCTTTGGAGGCTAAATGTACTATACGTGTTGGGATATACAGTATCCTAATCCATCATCAATATCCCAGCCATGGTCTAAATTATATTGTTGATTATATTGTATATTACATTGAAAGAATTTGAGATAAACTGGATTTCAAAGGCAGTAGCTTTTCTCTTGCTAACAGAATTTAAAGTTTATTCCCTGGAATAAATTCTGAGGTGATCAAATAATTTTTGGGATGCATCATGTGCTTCTCCATCCCCTTTTACTAGTCATTCTCTGGATGAGGGTTGTTTTCTATTGCAGGTGACCTTTGCAGATGTGGCAGTATATTTCACTGAGGATGAATGGAAACTGCTGACAAAGAAGCAGAGACTTATGTACAATGATGTGATGATGGAGAATTACGAGAATGTGGCCTCTGTGGGTAAGGAAGCTGAATTCATTGCCCTTACTATGACGACTGAGGGTCCTTTCGTTCTACATTATCATGGCACTATGATTCCACT
>NW_024806660.1:0-3929 GCF_019175285.1 Sceloporus undulatus | reverse complement strand
CCTCCTAATGTTGAGGTGGAATCTCTTTTCCTGGAGCTTGCATCCATGGTTCCGGGTCCTATTCTCTGGAGCAGCAGGAAACAAACTTGCTGCTCCATCCTCTTTATGGCATCCCTTAAAATGTTTAAAGAAGGATATCATATCACCTCTTAATCATCTCTTCTACAGGCTCTTTAAGTCTCTCCATATAGGGCATAGTTTCCAGACCCTTCACCGTGATGGTCGCCCTTCTTTAAACACGCGCCACTTTTTCAACATCCTTTTTGAATTGTGGTGCCCAGAACTGGATATATTATTCCAGGTGAGGCCTGACCAACGCAGAATAGAGTGGCTCTATTACTTCCCTTGATCTAGACATTATACTTCTAATGGTGTAAATCTACAGGGCTATATAAATAAAATGTAATAATAATAATAATAATAATAATAATAATAATAATGCAGCCTTTGGCTTTTTTAGTTGCCACGTCACACTGTTGACTCTTGTTCAACTTGTGGTCTGCTAGGACTCCTAGATCCCTTTCACATGTAGTCTTGTTAAGCCAGGAGTCCCCCATCCTATATCTATGCATTTCAACTTCTTTTTTGCAGTTAGTCTCAAAGGTGCTCCAAGATCTCTCTACATACAGCTTTTAAAAGCTATTTGTGGACAACTTCCAGAATCTCAGGCAGTGGCTAATGGTGGTTCCCAATTTAGTGGGACGGAGACTCTACCACCCTCCGAGGCAGCATATTCTACTACTGAACAGCTCTTGCTGTCAAGTTCTTCCTGACATTTAGGTGAAATATCTTTTCCTGTAGTTTGAATTCATTGCTTTGGGTCCTGGCTATCATGCCACCTCTTAACTTTCTTTTCTCCAGGCTAAACATACCCAGCTCCCAAAGCTGCTCCTCATAGGGCTTTGGGGTTTCCACGCTCCACCATTTGGGTTGTCCTCCTCTGGACACTTCTCTGGACAGATGATTCTGCCTAATTGTAAATAATTCATTATCTTTAACTCATTGATCCCAATTTCCAGTAGAAACAAAGGTCCAACTCACTCCATCAGCAGAAGGAAGTGCAAAAGAGTGCTTCTCCATGACAATACTTGCTCTGCGTGTAGACAGGTAGCTTGTGAAGAAAGCCTACACTTTCCCCTGGCTTATTAGTGGCAAGAAGGGGACTTCTGGAGAAGACCAAAAAACCATTGTGGGTGGAAATGTTTGGAGTTAACATCCCCTCCTCTCAAACCCAGTGCTCCCCATTTCCCCAAATGCCAACACCCCTCAAAGAGCCAGTTTTAAGTTGCTTTTTGGAGCACTGACTGTTAGTTTTAACGAAGTAGGAGCTAAGATTCAACCCCTGGGAGTCTGTTTGAAGTTGAAAAGCAGGACATAAATATGCGAAATGAAAGATAATACAATAAAATAAACACGGGACGACCAGGAAATCTCTTTGTAATTCAAATATGGGGAGTAGCAGTTCCTTTGGTTACAAATCAGCAAAGTTCTATTCCTACCAGTTCTAGAGAACTGCAATATTTTTAATGAAGGAGTGGAAATGGGGTTGTTTATTCTGGGAATTTGCAACTAATAATCCTCTTCCAAGCATAATGGGAGAGCAAAATCAAAGGAAGCTTGCTATGCATGCATATGGGTGCAAGAGTGTCAGGTTGAGGGAAGTATCAGAATGGGGCAACAAGCAACCATTCTTTGCCTTTGGGATCTCTGCTATAATTCCGAAGTCCAGGAAATCAGAAGCTGCAGAGCTTGAAAAAGTGATGTTTTTTGGACTGTCATTTAAGATTATCATTTCCCAGAATTTCTCTGCCCTCTCCCAGCAGCAAGTGTGGCCACTGGTTGGACGATTCTGTGGGTTAAGTCCAAAACCCTAACTTTCCCATGCTCAGAGGCATATGAGTCAGTTGAACTCACCCGTCAATCCTTAGTATGGCATGTAATTTAGAAATGTCTCCCTCATCTCTCCACCCCCACTGTTCTGGTTCTCATCTCTCCACTTAATGTCTTTGGGACTGCAGGCAATCTCTGCATAAAAGGACTTCAGGTACATTAGTCTGAATTAGCAGTGATGCCTTCATTACACCAAAGATTCTCGATGTCTTGGCAGAAAAGTTTGGCTGGCATCCTCTTAGTAACTTATGCATGCATAGGTTCTCCTACTGAACTGGCTGGACATTTTTGTCCAATGCAGAAGTCCTCATCTGGTTCAAGGTTACAGAAGAACTGCTTGTGGGGTGTTACTGTGTATTTCACATGCAGATGGGTATTGAACATTGCAACTGTGCATTTCATGCTTGTTTGCACACTCACTTGGGCAATGTTGAGATTCACTGACACACAATCATTACAAAACTCTACAAATGCAAAGTTACATTCTTTCTCCTAGATGCAGGATCTTGGAAATGAAGAAGCTGCCAACAGAAATCTGTCAGTCAGTCAGTCAGTCAGTCAGTCAGTCAATCAAATTTACTTAATTAATTGCTGTCCAACAGGAGAACAGTCTACCTTGGAAAGCAGAGGACTCTGCCTCATTGGAGACTGTAAAATAAAGGTTGGATGCCCCCCTCAGGTTCTCCTCCTTGGGACAGCAGAAAACAACTGAGTTCACTGTTGACATGACAATCCTGAAGACATTGATCCTTTGTTCATGCAACAACTCTTTAGAAAAGCAGAGATGTGGTCTGATTCATCTCTTGCTCCATCAGTTTTTGCATTAGTGTGTGTGTGCGTTTTAAAAAAGCAAAATCCATACATATTTTTGCTTGCATTTCCCCAGAGTATGTGCATTTTTGCAACCTATTTCCTCTAATTCATTCTTTTGCTGTGCTGCTTTCTCTAATGTATGCATGCCGTATGCAATTTCTCCTAATGTATGCCTTTTATGTGGGAAAGAAGAACAGGATCATAACATTTAGAGATGAGAAAAAAAGCAAAGGATAACAACATGTTTCAGTACACATGATAGTTTGGGATGCGTAAATTATATCACCCATAGATATTTGTGAAGCAAATCACTCCCCTGCCCCATCTGTACCTTTCTTTGCAAACTTTAGTAAAATACAAATGAGAAAGAGAGAGCACAACTGCAAGGTGATAGACAACAGTTGCATGAAAAAAGAAAGAATAGCACAAGAAAATAAGTTCAGTAACATTAAAGAAGTTAAATAAGAAAGGTACAGTATTATAGATGACAAATTCTAGCCACCCTCCTCCATCTGGACTGTGTAGTGTAAACATTGCATAGTGGTGATGTTACACACAATTGTGCTACACAACCCTTGTGCTGAATGGCATGTTTGTGCAACTGAATGTGCACCCAAATATGTAACCAAATATACATGTGCAAGCACATGCACATCTGGATGTATGTACACATCTGCAGGTGTATCAGTATACAATGTGCAGTTCAGGTTTGGCAACTGTGAACTGATTGTGGATATTCCTTATCAAACAAATATGCTCAACAGTTTCTGTAGGGGAATGTGAAGTCGAAAGCTTTCACAGCCTGCATGCATAGTTTTTTTGTGGATGTTTGGGACTTCTCACATAGCCCAAAAATCCCACCCACAAAAAACTATCTGTGGGGGAACTTGTGCACATATAACACACCAGCAAGGTTCAAGCTATTAGATTCTTTTATAGATACAAGCTTTATCTTTCCATTTTCCAATGGAAGGGGGCAGCACTGATAAAAATGTTGAGTAGTCCTGC
This sequence comes from Sceloporus undulatus, assembly GCF_019175285.1. Classification (NCBI taxonomy): domain Eukaryota; kingdom Metazoa; phylum Chordata; class Lepidosauria; order Squamata; family Phrynosomatidae; genus Sceloporus; species Sceloporus undulatus. Next base: position 218 of record NW_024806660.1, on the reverse strand, counting down.
ATCTACCTGCAAAATAAGAGGGAAGGCTGCATGCTAATTAAAATAAATGAGACAGCATGGTGTAATGGTTAGAGTATTGGACTCTGGAGAGCAGGGTTCCATTCCCGATTGGCCATGGAAACCCACTGGATAACTTTGGGCAGGTCACACTCTCTCAACCTCAGAGGAGGGCAAAGGCAAACCTCCTATAAAGAAATCCAGACAGCAAAGCCAGTGTG
>NW_024806659.1:0-3930 GCF_019175285.1 Sceloporus undulatus | reverse complement strand
TGGGGGAGCTGCAGTGTATCTATGCTAGGTCCAGGGAGCTTTGTTTGATGCAGAGGGAGGAAGTGAATGCCCACCTCTGCATCAGCCCAAAGGAAATGAGAAAGTGTTGGGAGGGAGAGACTGCCAACAGAATTAGGAGATGCATTGCAGGCTATGGACAGTTTGCGGCCAAGTAAGGTCCAAAACACACGGCAGCAATAGTCCAGTTTGAGAGCCCTTTAACTGCCCTGGTCCAGTGCTAGGGAATCCTGGGAATTGGAGTTTATTGTGGCAACAGAGCTCTCTGACAGAGAAGGCTCAATGTCTCAGAAAACTACATTTCCTAGAATTCCCTAGCACTGAGTAAGGACAATTAAAGCAAGCTCAGATTGGATTATTGCTGCAGTGTGTTTTGGACTTAGGTGACCCTTGGCAAGTCACACTCTCTCAGCCTCAGAGGATGGCAATGGCAACCTCTCTCTGAAGAAACCTGCCAAGTAAACCCCATGGTAAGGTTACCTTAGGGTTGTCATAAATTGGAAATGACTTGAAGACACACATGAAGAACAGAAAAAAGTCTGCAATTATTTCTCAGGTTGTACATGGGAATGGGAGGGAGTGTGGTGCAGTGGTTTGAGTTTTGGGTTACAACTCTGCAGGCAAGGGTCCAGTGCCCCATTCCTCCATGAAACCAGCTGGGTCCTTTGGGCAAGAAGTCACACTCTCTCAGCCTCAGAGGATGGCAATGGCAACCCCTCTCTGAAGAAACCTGCCAAGGAAACCCCATATAAGGTTGCCTTAGGGTTGCCATAAATTGGAAACAACATGAAGACACACATAAAGAACAGAAAAAAAAGTCTGCAATTAGTCTCTCTCCCCTGAAGGCCTCAAACTGACAACTGCCAAGCGCTGAGGAAGAGGCAGCCATTTTGTGTTAAGGCGGCCATTTTGTGCTGCTTGTGACTATGGGGAATATTGTTCCAGAACCTTCTCTGAGGCCTCAGTTGAACAGAGGCCTCTCTTTCTCTCCTGAAGCTCCAGAGAGAGAAGGAGGCAAGGCTCCTTGGGCCAAAAGGAAGAAAATGTGTCCCTTTGTGCCTCTGGCCCTCCATTTTGGGGTGAAGGAAGGAAGGAAGGAAGGAAAGAAGGCAGGCGCCTGTGGGGATCTGAGGAAGGGAGGCAGGGGACTCAGGACCAGTGAGAGGCTAGGCTTTGGGGTCTGGGAGAGAGAGGTGGGGAAAGAGACCCTCCTTTTGGGCCCTAGCTGGGTAGGGTCTATCGGTCCTTGCCTCCCCCTTTGGGAAAGGAGACCCCCTCAGCCCCCTGGACTCATTCCTTCCACTCATTGCTAGAATGGCTGGGACTCAGAGGAGTTTCCTAGGCATTGCCACCTTCTTCCCTCCATGGCCATTGGCACTGACCTTTCCCCATTGCCTTCCCTCCCTCAGCCCTGTGGACCTCCTCCTCCCTCGCACTCAGAGCAACCCTTCTCTACGGCTGAGGAGACGGCCTCTGACCCGGGGAAGCTCCGGCCATAAAGGACTTCCGAAGAGGCCTTTCTGGGGCTGCAGGAATCAGTGTCCTTGTACTGAAGGTAGGTCTTTATTCCTGGAGCTGAAAGAGGTCTTTGTTTAAATGCTTCAGCTCAGGATTGTGTGGAAGGGCTGTAGCTGAGAGAGAGAGCCCATGCTTTGCAGGCATAAAACCGCAAATTCAGTCCCTAGCAGCATTTTCTTCCCAGAAGATGGAAGTGAGATTTCCAGACCCAGACACACAGTGCACCAGTGAGTCCTTTGTGTGGGCAATGTGTGAACGTGTTGTTTACTAGAGCTTTGTGAGGTATTTGTTCCACTGGGTTTTTTAAAATGAATTTACATATCCCCAAAATGAGCATAATCCAGGACGCAATCGTCACTCACAAACCTATACAGAAGAAGCAATGGAAATCCAGAACAAATTTAGATATCTAAAACAAAGGAATTTTGAACAAACTAAGAAGCCAGGAAGATAGCTTGTCAATAAAATAAGGAAGTTAAAGGAATGAAACATCATTACGGAAATAAAAGAAGATTCAACATTAACATCTGGCCAAAATAAATTTCAGAAGACCTTCCAAGAATTCTATGCTAAATTGTAAAAAGGATATCAAACGGCAAGAGCCAAAATAGAGGAGTTTTTGGAAAAAGCTGACTTAAAGCCACTTTCAGACCAACAAAGAAATAGATTAAATGGACCAATAACCACAGCAGAAATCATGGAAGTAATAAGAAAAAGTTAAAAAGGAGGAAACACGAGGACTGATGGCTTCACTGCCAGTTATTATAAAGTATTTGAGGATCAATTGTTAACACCACTCCAATTAAAATTAAATGCCATCAATGAAAACCATTATCCTGAAACATGGAAACAATATAATATAACTTTGCTGTTAAAAGGAGATAGAGATGCATCTGAGGTAAAGAGCTATAATTTCCTTATTAAATATGGATTATAAATTGTTTTCTATGATTTTGGCCGATAGACTTAAAAAGTTCTTAAAGACTTGATTCAAAAGGACCAATCGGGATTTCTCCCTCACAGACAACTCAGTGATAACATAGGAAACATCATAAATATAACTGAATATTTTGAAAGGCGCAACGGAAAAAAACTTGCACTTATCTTTGTTGATTTAGAAAAAGCCTTTGATAACATAGGATGGGATATATTATTTGTGACACTTGAAAAATGGAAATAGGAGCTTCTTATTTAAGATGGATAAAGGCAATGTATAAAGATCAAAGAGACAAAATAATTGTTAATTGAAACAGAAGAATTTAAGATTTCTAAAGGTACACAGCAAGCTTTCCCACTTTCACCCCTTTTGTTCATTCTGATCTTTGAAGCACTGAATAATAGGATAAGATTAGAAAATAAGATCAATGGAATAAAAATTAAAACCAATTGAGTTTAAAATGAGAGTCTTTCAGATGACATTTGTATTCCCTGGAGAACCCAGAAAAGAGCACAAGGGAATTGATGGATGTAATAGTGGAATTGGAATATGTTTCAGGACTAAAAGTAAACAGAGACAAAACAACATGAATAACATAAAATATGCGGAAAAGGAAGAACAAATCCTGGAAGAAATTAGTGGATTTAAAATGGGAAAGAAAGTTAAATATCTAGGAATAAATGTAACAAATAAAAACTCAGATCTATCTCACAATAACTATGAGACACATGGAAGGAAATCAGAAAAGACCTAGAAAAATGGGAGAAATTACACTTATCGCTATTAGGAAAAATGTCACTGATCCAAATGATTTTCCTTCCTGAAATACTGTTTTTGTTTCAAGCGATACCCATCATCCAGAATGAAAAACCCTTGAATCAATGGCAAAAGGAAATCTCAAAATGTATTTGGAATAAAAAAAGAGCCAGGATAAAAGTGAAAATACTTTGTGATGACAAAAGTAGAGGAAGGCTGGGTTTGCCAAACTTAAAACTTCATTATGTTGCTTGTTGTTTAGTTTGGATTAGAGAATGGGTTCTGATAGAGAATGACCAATTGTTATGTCTGGAGGGTGAACATTTAAGATTTGGGTGGCATGAATTTACGGTAAAGAGAAAGTTAATAAAGAAAGCTCAAATCATTTCGTAAGAAAAGCTCTATTGAAGGTCTGGGGAAAAAACAAGTGTAGAATATGTCCAAAAATACCTTTATGGTGTTTGCCGCATGAGGCTCTTTTCGGGAGGAAAAGTATTCAGAAAACTAAATGGTTAAGATACAAGGATGTCCTGAAAGAATCGCAAGGAAAACTAGAGATCAAAACACAAGAGGAACTTAAAGAATCTGTCTTAGATTGTCACTGGTATCTTTATCGTCAAATGAGGGAGAGGTTGAAAATAGGTGTGAAATTAGAAGGAATACAAAATGAAAGATGGGAATTGTGGAAGCCATGCTCCATG
>NW_024806658.1:0-3930 GCF_019175285.1 Sceloporus undulatus | reverse complement strand
ATAGATAGATAGATAGGTGATTTTCTTGGAGGAAAGATGGCACACAAATGGAATAAGGAATCTGTAGTAGAAGCTGTGCCCTGTGGTACAAAAACTTTCAACACTAAATTTGTGTGTTTGGTGTCTTGACTATGGTTGCTCAGTGGAAAGACAAAATCACTGGTCCTATTCAGAGATACATTACGCTTTATTGCTTTGCTTCATATGTATCAAGTTAAGCTCTCATGCCCCCTGCACTTTCTATCTAAAAAGAAGCTACAATAGCTATTGAGGTATTCAAGTCAATTTTTTTGAAGTACATATTTGTGACACTTTGAAATTTAAAATGCACCTACATTTACAGCACTTAATCTGTTGGTGTCTTTTTTAAAGGGAAGCAGGAAGCCAAAATGCATTAGATAATAATGTTTCTATGCCATTGTGCTTATGCTGAGAGATTTTTTTCCCCCTCATTCTATTAGATTTGTCTCTTTGAATTTATGGCAGTTTTAGAAGTATGGATTTTGATGACCAAGCTGAGCATTAGAACACAGCCAGTCTGCACACACAAAGAAAGGAGAGAACAATGTGCCAAAAGATTGACTGGTTTTAAACATCCACCTCATCCTGTCTTCCAGTTAATATCATTGTAAAAAGACACATTAATGGATGCATTCATACTGATATGTCCATATACCTATGCCCCCTCCCCCAGTATCTTCAAACATTATATGTATGAAATGGGTCCCCCTTGTTCAACAGCATTACAGATGGTAATTCTTTGTCTACAGGCATCCTCTGTCCAAGTCCACTTTAATTATCAAGTTATAAGCAGACATGAGCCTGAAACAGATGGGCCAAAAGATGTGACTTCAGGAAACTTCAGGGGCAGGATGTTCAGATGACACATACCTCGAAAGTGGCCAGAAACTGTCGGAAAAAGGAGTGGGTTTCATCCACTCCTGGAGGTGGCCTGTTTGGAGCTGCAATGGCAGACTGCTATGAGAGTAGGCCCTGCAATCTTATTTGGTCCTCTTTTCTGGTGATGTGTTTCCTTTGCGGGGGGGGGGGTGGCAATGTTCAAGGGCTCACCCAACTTGATAGCAGAAAACACAGCACTGGCTCCATTGTGCTCCATTGGGCACAATGTCTGAAAGATGGAAACTAATTCAGTAGCATTCAGGTTCAACAGTTAGGCATAGTTTTCTGCCAAGAGCCTGAATCCCCTCCCCTTCTGAAGCAGAGACAGGTATAAGAAAATCCCTCAATCTCAGTGTCGTTGTACTTCTCCAAATGTGGCATGTGTATTCTTTCTGTACCTCTTGCGTTATTAGTTGTGGCACTGTTATTATTATTTTTTTAAGTCTGGCATGGAACTGTTTACTGGCATTCAGTTCCCCGCCTCCCAAAAATGCAGCTTCTTACACATTTTCTCAGTTGCATGTTTTGTATGTGTTTGTGAATGTTTCTCAAAGGGAGTCAAAGTGAATTTTGCACCTTTCTTTGTGTCTAATTTAAAAAATGGAAAAGGAAAAACTGAACATAATTTTCTACACAAAACATTCTTTTTCACATGTTACAAGCTTCAAGATATGAAATACTGTACTCCAGTGAAAGGGACAGAAGGTTGCACAATACTGTAAAAATACTGCATTTTTTGAAAACTTTCTCTGTAAATATTTAAACTTCTCCCAGTTTTTACTTCTACTTCACTCTTGGCAAATCAGATGGCAGCCTTCAAAGAATATCTCTTGGTGCATCCAAGGACATCACAGCATGATGATTTACATGATTTAGCTTTCAGGTGGAGACTATATGTCAAAAATGACAAACTTGTAGGGAAGAAATGAAATGAATCAGTAGGCATTCTACAACTACACCTACAGCAAGCAGAGTAAGAACAGAAGGGTGTATGTGAATCGGTTGGGGGAGACTCTTTCATGGAGGTCAGAGAAAGTAGGGCATAAACACTGGGAAACTTTCCATCCATTCATGAAACAATTAAAATTCCAGGACTGCTAATGGGATTTTGATGAGTAGAAAGGAACCAAACAAAGGAGTAACAGATTTTATTTTTCTTCCCTCTTTCTTTCTATAGACATTGACTAGTTGTATAATTTGCATGTCTTTCACTAACGAAAGCCAGTCTGCCTTGCAGCATTTAAAAACTACAATTGAAACACCACAAACATATACCTTTCCCTAGACATTTCAAGAATATAGATGGCAGTTGCTTGTTCCATTTCAGCATCCTAGAAAAATCCAAGGTGGTGTGTGTGTGTGTGTGTGTGTGTTTCTTTTCAAGATTTGTTCAGAGGCTTGCCTTTGTCTTCTGATGCTGAGCAAAGAAGGGGAATTACCCAAAGTCACCCAGTGGTTTTCTATACACATACACACACACACACACACACACACACCCATGTGGTATTGAGGCTTGAGTGTTGGACTATGTTTCTGGAGACCAGGATGCAAATCCCAGTTCACCGACAGAAACCCACTGCATGATCCTGGGCAATACACATTCTCTCAGCCTAAGAGAATCACTATGGCAAACCCCCTCTGAAGAAACTTATCAAGAAACCCCCCATGATAGCTTTGCTTTGGGGTCATTGCCATATATGCTACCATATATGCTACCATGGTGTAGTTGTTTGAGTGTTGGACTAGAATACTGGAAGACCAGGGCTTGAATTCCCACTAAGCCTTCAGAAACCTGTCCCTGTCCCAGCCGACTTTTAGCAGGTTTTAAAATAAACAGCTGTGTGTGGCAGAGTTTCCCGGAAGCCCCACCATGACAGCTGGTAGTTCAGATGGCCACATGCCCCCCTTACTTGCCACCACCATTCCCCTTGTATGCCCCCATTATGGCCTGTGATGTCAGAACGAGGCCTGTAACCACCTGGTGCTCTGTTTCCATCCTTAGCAATAGCAATAGTATGTACATTTCTATACTGTTTATCAGTACACTTGAGCACTCCCTAAGCTGTTTACAATGTGTAATTTAATTGCCCCCAACAAGCTGGGTACTCATTTTAGCAGCCTCAGAAGGATGCAAGCCTGAGTCAAGTCTGAGCCCCTGGCTGGTACTGAATTCACAATCCTGTTGTTTGTGAGTGAGTGGCTGCAGTACAGGCATTTAACCATTGCACCACTGGGGCTTGTGGGTTAAGGTGAGAATCTGCAAGCAGAACAGTGATAGTGATAGCCAAGTCATTGGAGGTGGAGGCAGATGCATGCATGGCACAGTGGTAATTGGGTGTTTGAATGCCCTCCCATTGCCGGACCAAGTAAGAGTTGGGGGCAGGAATGGGCCACATCCATGGGCAGAATACAACAGTGTTACCCTTTGTATCCTGTCTGTGTATTTGGGCCTTGTGTGTGTACCTTCAATTCACCTGTCAACTTAAGGTGACCTCTTAGATTTCATAGTCACCTTAGGGTCACCATAGGTCAGAAATGACTTAAGGCATACAACAGCAGCAGCAGCAAAACAACAACAACAAAACAGGTTTGTTTTGCCTAAATAGTGGACTTTGCTCTTAATTTTACAAAGAGTTTTGTCAAACAACTTGTTTTGAAGTGCTAAAAATTTTTTAAAAAAATTTCCAAGGTTTGTATTTTGTTTCCCATATCATAATGTTGTCACACACACACACACACACACACACACACACAAAGTCAGGTCTGAAGCAAGTTTGAGGAGTTAGAAATCTGAGGCAGAGATTTGAAGGTTTCTATTAAGGCAAAGTTTTGAGGAGTTAAAAGTATTTGACAACCTTTCTCAGTAAGTTTTTCATATAAATGGTATAGACACATTATACATTCACTAGCACAGATTAACCTTACTGCAACACACATCTTGAAAGAGTATAAAAATATTATTCTTTCACCATCTCTTAACAGTACACTAGGTATAAGCTTGTTCTCTAAGGTACATACGGACAGGCCAAA
>NW_024806657.1:0-3932 GCF_019175285.1 Sceloporus undulatus | reverse complement strand
TGCTTTTTACACCCAAATGGTACTCAGCACATCCCTGAGCAAGTTTCCTACCTCTTTTGGCCCCTCTTCCATCTTTTTAAGGCTCTGGAGAGTCTTCTTGGGGGAAAGACCTCCCTTGGGCCTGCAATGGCTCAGAGAGGGCCCAACAGTGGCAAAATGGCCTCCACTTCCCCAAAGGGATGCTTTGAGATGTTGAGGGGCAAAATATTATTTCACTCCCCCCCCCCAGGCAATACAATGTGGAGTTGCCCCTGAGGTCTCCTCCAAACCCCATCAGTAGTCCATGCCTGTCTTATAAGGTTTTAAGTCTGCTCCCTGGGGCTTGGTCCTCACGAAAATTGGAGTCCAGGTCCCAGCCCCCTTGCTCTGCCTTTGCCAATGAGTTATTTGTATATTGATTATCATGCCTTTCTCAACAAATGGCCCTCAAAGTATCCCTTTTTTGCATCACACTCTGTGGGTATGTGTCTATGATAGAAAGATGGAGAGAAAGTGAAAAATTGAAAGGCAGGGAAGAGAAGCTGAAAATGAGATGCCGAAGCGGTGCAGATGGGGAAGAGGGAAGGTTGGAGAAGGGAGGGAGAAAGGGAAGGGGATCTGGCAGATGGAAGCCAGGAGGGGAAGGCAGGAGCAAAGCCAGGATCGCCTAGCTCTGTTCGGAGAGGAAGGGACCCCTGGGAAGGGCCAGGAGAGGGGCCTTGGGGATTGGGAGGCAGCCACCAACCTGACAGATTTTAAGAACTGGATTGAGTGAACTGGTGAGAACACAGCTCAGGCTTTTGTTTTCAGGGATATTAAGGGGTTCTATTGAGCAATTATCAGCAATGTCTATGAAGAGAGGAAAGGTGACACAAAAATTCCTTTTTCTCTAATGTTTTTGTCCAAACTGAGTTTGTTTAGCTCCATGGTTGAATCCAGAGGCCCTTTGTTATCCAAAATGCTGGAGTTTGGGAAGGACACCTGCAAGTGTGATGCTTTTAGGGGAATTTGGTACTTAGCTGAAAAGAAAGATATAATTTCGTTGGGGCAAGAGCAACCTCGGGATTCAGCCCAATTGGGCTAGGCCCGGAAGCACACAGAACTGCGAAGGCATTTGAAATAGGTTTTAATGTTTTATTTAGGGGTAAAGCAAAATACACACACACACAAACACGTAAGTGTTCACAGACATGCACAAGAATTAGATATCAGGTGGGAGTGGTCAAGAGATGTAAGACTTTCATAATGGTAATACTTTACTTAGGCGGATCTTGATTCCAATTGCTGAGGGTTAGAAATGGGAAGAGAAGTGAGGAGCTCCTGTGACAACTGGGGTTGGTGAGTGCATTGAGGTGCTTAGCCATTTAAACCAACAGACGGTCTGTCTGTAATTGGACTGAAGTCAAAGAACAGCCAGTCAGGGCAGATATTTATACTGTAATTGATGCTTGGGGGCAGAAACAGAGTGTTCAAAAAGATTTAAATTGCTTTAGAATGTGTCCTGGGGGGAAGAATGGTCTGAAACCAAATTGAATGAAATGGGTGCTTGGAGCAAATATCTCAGACAAAAACGATTAGCACACTGTCTCTCAGTCCTTCTTGGCTCTGAATTCCAATTGCATTGAAAAGCCAATATACAGCACAATCTGAGGGTGATGCTCCCAGATGCAGCTCAAACATATCATAGCAGAGTACGGAAGCAAATATCCAGATATAGATATTGGCAATGCACTGACCACTTTCCACACTTAAAAATAAGTCACAAACACAGTTGATTTCATCAAAATCCTTGGAGATTCTCTCTCTCAAGTTGCAAAATAAAATAAATATTTGCAAGCTCTCCTCTCCGAGTTCCTTCAATTTCACCTTTTCTTGTACACACAACTCCAATCCAATCCACACCAATCTGCATGTGAGCTGTATACTCTATTGGTTGTGAGTCATCTCCTGGTGCCAAGCAGCATGAAGGGACCTCTGCAGTTAGCTTGCATCATGTCTTGGGCTCTGACTCAGGACTCTATGGCAGTCTCACAGGATATGATGCCACCTGTCAATCAAAGTATTTTTGCACATGTTTGATGTAATTTTTTTTTCAACAGTCCTTTGACTATCTGCTTCCATTTATTCCCTCATGGCAGTCCCCATTCTTTGCTAGCTCCCATGAGTAAGAATGCGATTGTTCCATGGATTTAGGGGCGTAAGCAGCACAGTCATGCTTGGGTTGCTCACAGCATCTTTCTTAATTTAATCTCTAATAAGGAGGGGCTAAATCATGGGGTAACACCCTCCTCTTAACTGATTTTCAGTCTTATCTGTCATTTTCCTTCTTTACAGAAAAACATTTGAGTCATGAGAGAGTCCACACAGGAAAAAAGTTCCATAAATGCCAGCACTGTAAGAAACATTTTGCTTACAAGTCAATCCTTGTCATGCATCGAAGAGTCCACACCAGGGAGAAGCCATACAAATGCCAGCATTGTGGGAAACATTTTTCTTGGAAGTCACACCTAGTGAAACATCAGAGATTCCACACAGGAGAGAAGCCATACAAATGCCAGCGTTGTGAGAAATGTTTTTCTTCGAAGTCAAACCTAGTGACACATCAGAGAATCCACACAGGAGAGAAGCCATACAAATGCCAGCATTGTGGGAAAGGTTTTTCTTTGAAGTCACACCTAATGAAACATCAGAGAGGCCACACAGGAGAGAAGCCACACAAATCCCAATAGTGAACTAATATTATTTTTGTCAATAAGGAATACAAGAGATATATTCTCAATCCAGTGGTGCTAAGAATAAGCCCTTGTGATTTGGCTTGTTAGGTTTTTCTGTCCATATATCTGTTTATGTTTTAAGGTTGTATTTTTTTACGTTTACGTTTTCATTGCTAATAGTATATGTAGATAATTACTTTCGGTTGTGGCTGGGGATTGTGGGTTGTGGTATAGGTTAGGTAGTCGGGGGGCTGGGATGTGTTATATCTGGCTTTATTAGTTATGGGAATGATAGCTTTTGGAATGTGTGGGATGTTGGCTGAAGAAAGTTGGAGGCCGGTGTTAACAGAAAAGGCTAGTTTTTGGAATGGCAAAGAGGGGCTTGTTACGTGTGGGGCAGAGACAATTTTCTGCACTAACAATCACTTGTAGGAAAAGAACAACTGATCAAAGTTATACACATAATATTGTGTCATGTCTGATACTGCATGTCAGGTTAAAATCTGATATTGCTAATCTACCTTTACTATTTCTATCTTAAGGACAGAAACCCATAAAGGTTTATTTCTATTTTATTTTAAAATAAGCTATTTTAAATGTAATGGAAATGAATTATTTACATTTATAGTTGGGAGATTTTTATCCCAAGCAATCTTTTTATGGGTATTATTTTATTTTTTATGTTATATTTTATATTGATGCTGGTCTTTGACTGTAATAAAGAATTTCAATATTCATAGACTGTGGGAATTGGAGGTGGGGGCTAGGTTTGGAAGAGGGTGATCTTTTAGGTTTTGGGGTTTAAATGTATTGTTTGGACTGGAGTGGGCAGTTCTGGCTTTGAATTTCTATTTGTTCTCAATAAAGTTCTTTGCTATTTCAACACATTGGACTCTTTGATGCACAGAAGTTCTGAATTTGCACAACACTGACCCTTTCTTCTCTCCTCAGTCCTCAGCTCCATTCCCAGCCATAAGAACAGCAGAAGCAAACACACACACACACACACACACACGATACACAGAGACAACTATATTTCCAAACTAGAGCCTTCCTTTCCCGCAAAGGCTGCCAGCGGAATAAGCAGCAGCATCTAGGCCCTGGTAATCCCTGCGCATGGTGAGGAGGGGCCTTTGGGGGCATCTGTGCATGAACAGTCTCAGCCCCTCAAGCCATTGCTGCCCTCACAGTCTGTTCTGAGGAGGGAGGGAAGTGGTCAGAACCCTCATTCATTCAGAG
>NW_024806656.1:0-3933 GCF_019175285.1 Sceloporus undulatus | reverse complement strand
AAAAATGTCCCGATTGCTCTCTCCTCCTCCCACTTTCCCCCTTCTCAGCTTACGTCAGTTTCTGAGTGTCATTCAGTTTGCACCCCATCAATTCAAAAGTGGGGAGAGGAGAGGAAACAAAGAGGCAGGATATTGCCCTTCTCAGGAGGCTGAAGCAAAAGCAAACTGTTGTGCACTTCCTAGCTTGTGTGATCTTCTTCATAAACAACTTTGGCCATCTTGACCACTTTTTGGTGTTGCTTGTCCACATGTGTCTTCCTTTTCCCATCTGTGAAATGTTGGGGGATATGGGAGAACATCTCTGGATCTAAATATGGGGTTCAAGCCCACAGTGCTCCCCAGAACAGTTTTTCAAAATTAACTTTTGCCTCTGAAATGTGGGAAGAAATGTCTAAATGCACTATAATTCTTTGGTGGCTAAATGTACTGTATGTGTTGGGATAGTGAGTATCATAATCCATCCTCTATATCCCAGCCATGGCCTAAATTATATTGTTAATTATATTGTATATTATATTGAAAGGATTCGAGAGAAACTGGATCTCGAAGGCAGTAGTTTTTTTTTTCCTTGCTGACAGAATTTAAAGTTTATTTCCTGGACTGAATATTGAAGTGATGAAATAATATTTGGGATGAACCATGTGCTTTCCTCCCCTTTAGACACTCTCTGGATGAGGGCTATTTTCTGTTGCAGGTGACCTTTGCGGATGTGGCAGTATATTTCACTGAGGACGAATGGAAACTCTTGTCGAAGAAGCAGAGACTCATGTACAGTTATGTGATGATGGAGAATTATCAGAATGTGGCCTCTGTGGGTAAGGAACCATAATCCAGTCTCCTTGCTATGAAGACTGAGGTCCCTTTTATGCTAAATTATCATGGTGCTATGATTCCACTAGAATTATGGAATTATAGAGTTGGAATAGATCACAAGGGCCATCCAGTTCAACCCTCTTCTGCCATGCAGGAATACACATTCCAATCACCCCAAGAGATGGCCATCCAGCCTCTCTTTAAAGACCTCCAAAGAAGAGGACTCCACCAAGCTCTAAGGGAGTATATTCCACTGTCGAAGAGCTCTTACTGTCCCAAAGTCCCTAGTAATGTTCAGGTGGAACCTCTTTCTATGTGGCTTGCATCCATTGTGGTTTCTCCTTTTCTCTGTAGCAGCAGAAAGCAAGCTTGCTCCATCATAAATACGACCCTTTCCAATATTTAAACATGGATATAATATCCACTCTTAACTTTCTTTTCTCAAGGCTAAACATATCCAGCTCTCTAAGCCATTCCTCTTAGGGCTTCATGGTTTCCAAATCCTTCACCACTTTGGTTGCCCTCCTCTGGGCATGTTCAAACTATTCAACATCCTTTTGAATTGTGGGGCTCAGAACTGGACACAGGATTATTCCAAGGGAGGCCTGACCAAAGCAGAAGAGAATGGCACTATTACTTCCCTTGATCAAGAAACTATACTCATATTGATGCAGCTTAGAATGACATTGGCCTTTTTAGCTGCCGCATCACACTGTTGGCCCATGTTGAACTTGTGGTCTACTAGGAGTCCTAGATCCCTTTCAAGTGTAGTTTAATTGAGATAGCAACATCCTGTAGAATATTTGAATTTGTGGTTTAGTGAGGCACTATTGCTCCCCACTTTATAAGGATACTAAATACCCCATTGTAAACTGCCAATTGTCAGAACCAGCTTCTGTGGTTCATCCAGAATGGTATTGTGGTTTAGGGGGAATTGTTAGTAGTTTAAATGTTAGTAGTTTTAAGTCGATGGTAAGTATAATGGGGCCTAGAACGGCTTGGGGGAAAGGAATCAGTTGCGGAGGGTATTAACTGACTGGTTTGTGAGATTTGGGTGGCAGGCATGCCCCGGGGGAAAGGCGTATGAGAAGGGTGGAAGAAGAAGGCAAGAGGTACCTAGGCAGCTGGGTTGGTTAGGGGCTGAAGGGCCGGGAAAGACACAGAACTCCAGAGGCATTTCAAATAGGTTTTTGTGTTTTTTTTAGGGGGAAAGTAAAACACACAGACACACAAAAAAACTAGGTAACAAAGGTGGGAGTGGTGAATAGTGTGAGGCTTTGCTAAAGGTAATATATTACCTAGATCAGTGATGGTGAACCTTTTAGAGGCCAAGTCCCCAAACTACAACCCAAAAGCCACTTATTTATTGCAAATTGCCGTGTCCCTCTGGCTTTCTAGTAACAAACTCTGGCAAAATCTGTGCTGGGGTGATGGCACATGTGCCCACAGAGAGGACTCTGAGTGCCACCTCTGGCACGCGTGCCATACTTTTGCCATCACTGATCTAGATGGATCTCGAATCCAATTGCTGTGGGTCCAGAATGGGGAGAGAAGACAGTAACTTCAATGGCAAGTGGGGCTGGCGAGTGTAGAGAGGTGTTTAGCAATGTAAATCAACAGAGGGTCTGTCTGCAACTGGACTGAAGCTGAAGAACAGCCCGTTGGGGCTGATATTTGTACTGAAATTGTTGCTTGGGGGCAGAAACCGAGCATTCAAAAAGGTTTAAATTGCTTTAGAAAGTTTTTTTGTGTGGGGAAAGAATTGTCTGAAACTGAATTAAATGAAATGGGTGCTTGGTGGAAATACTTCAGCCAAAAAGGATGATCACACCGGCTCTTAGGTCCTTCTTGGCTCTGAATTCTGGTCCCATTCAAAGCCAATGTATAGCACAGCCTGAAGGCGACACTCCCAGAGCTCAATAATAACACAGCAAGAACAGAAGCAAATCTCCAGATATAGGTACAGTATTGACAATGCACTAACCACTTTCCACACTTAAAGATAACTCACAGACACAGTTGATTTACTCCAAGTCCTTGGAGGTTCTTTAGCTTGAGTTGCAATAGAAAACAAATATGTACCAGCTCTCCTCCCTGACTTTCATCAACTTCACAATATCTTGTACGCACAACTCCAACCCACATCAATCCACATGTGAGCTGTATACTGTATTAGTTGTGAGTCATCTCCAGGTGCCACACAGCATGAAGCATCCTCTGCAGTTAGTTTGCATCATGCCATGTGCTCTGACTCAATACTCTATGGCAGTCTCACAGGAAATGAGGCCACTTTTCAATCAAAGTATTTTTACATATATTTATTGGAATATTTTCCAACTGTCTGACTATCTGCTTCCACTGATTTCCTTATGGCAGTTCACCTATAATCTCTTCTTTGCTAGCTCCTAGGAGTAAGGATACAATCATTATATGGATTTGGGGCATCCAGAACAGGGTTATGCTCGGGTCACTCACACCAATTATGGCACGTTACAGACGGCCTGAAAGCGGTGGTTTGCCGGTGCTGCCTGTTGCTGTGTCCAGGAACTGCAGTGGCCAAACCGCGTAGTTTCCTGACACAGCAAAAAAGCAGCTCGAAAATGGCGCTTCTTTTCTGCACCCCAGAAGTGGCGCTGAGAGGCGCTAGTCGCACACTTGCAGCATCACTTCTGCCGTGCAACATCTGGATGCTATGCGTCCGTGACATCAAAATGGCGGCACCTGTGTGGAAGGGTGTCAATTTGTACGCTCTCTGCGCATAATAGAGTTCAGGGGTGTCTAGAATAGACGCCCCTTTCTAACCCTAGTACGCCCCTTCCTAACCCTAGTATGTGCGGAGCGCGTACTTTCGGCGCATGTGTAACCTGCCCAAATTAATTTAATCTCACATAGGGAGGGGTTAACGTGGGGCTAAATCTTGGGGTAACACCTTCCTCTCTTAATGCTGAGATTCAGTCTTGTCTGTCATTGTCATTGTTTACAGAAGAACATGTCAGTCATGAGAGAATCCATACAAGAAAGAAGTCACATAAATGCCAGCATTGTAGGAAATGTTTTGCCTACAAGTCAGTCCTTGTTATGCATCGCAGAATCCACACAGGAGAGAAGCCATACAAATGC
>NW_024806655.1:0-3933 GCF_019175285.1 Sceloporus undulatus | reverse complement strand
AAAAAGATAAAAAGCAAGCAAGTTGGTTAGTCCCAACTAGAGTAGACCATTTCAACCAATTGTTGAATGGTGAATCAACATATAGGTAACTTCATCTGATTCAGTGCCTCTGCTGTACTCAAGACTAACAATAGGATTCAAGCCAAAGAAAGTTTACTTGTTCTCTTTCTCTAATTGAAAACTGAGTTCAAATAATGAAGAATACATAGGGAGGCTAGACTGGGAGAAAGGCAGGATGGGAGCCAAAGGACCACATAATATTACCAATTTTTCAAAAATATTCATTTGGCTAATTTGTAACGCATAATAGAGAAAGGAAGGGTTTGATTTTAAAATGTAGTCATAGAGATGGATTATTATATTTGTAGCATGCAGGATTGAATACTTGCTGAGAATGGATATAAGAAATATTTGATTGAGAGCACAATAATGCATAAGTCATGTGAAGCATAGCAAAAATACCACTATAGCAACATAGAATGAAAAGATTTAAGTAATAATGAGCCCAGTCTTGGAAGTGTTCCAGAGAAACAGGGAATGGAAAAAGATCCAAATACATAATAATGTTTTAGACAATAGAAGTGTATGAGTATGCTGGAGGGAAGAAATGGTTGTATATCCTGTATCATACATATAGCTCTTTAATTATAATTTAAGTTTACATCAAAACAGGTAATCACCATCTGCATACAAAAAAACATTGTACTGTTGAAGAAATATTGGCCTTGTAACACTTGGTTCAGTTAGCTATAGAAAATGCTGATGGGAGAGGTGAGGTCCTCAAAGCAGCTATTTCAACAAAACATATGATATAATATGTAGATTGTCTTCATGTGCCCCACATGGGTTTAACTACATAATACATTAAATCTGTAGATTTACTGTATATACTCATGTATAAGTCTAGAAATTTTATTCAGAAAAGCAACCCAAAAAACATGGGTCAACTTATCAACAAGTCAATGTAAGTATTGTACCTTAACTCCTATCAAAAAAGGAAACATCCCATTCCCCAAGTAGAGTGGCAAAAGGTAAGAGTTTTGTCCATCTCGGGAGAACCTACAAGAGGAATCAACCTATTCTAGTCTCTCTACCACAGTGCCACTTCTGAACTTTTTAATGACTGGGCAGGAAAATGGTGGTGGAAGCCGCTCTTTGATGCTTCCCTGCAAAAGAGCACTGAGAGACTAGGGGTCAGTACTTACTTTAGGTTCACCTGGAGCAATGTAAACTCTTGCCTTTCACTACCACTCTTGTCCTTTGCCTTAACTCTTGGCTTTACATCCTTTTTGACATGTACACATTTTCTTAGCCTTGCCTATGCCAGTCCACCTCCCCAACACATCACACAGCTGCCATTTCCTGTAGTTCTCTCATCTATCCAGCCTTTAGGCAGTGGTGTCCCTGAGGCTGGTATCACTTGGTGCTCTGAGAGCACCCATGCTGGACCCTGAAGGCACTGCCCCCAGCAGCTGCTGCGGTTGAAGGAGGCAATATTGCAGTGTCCAGAGGGCTCATTCAGTGTCCGGTACGGATGCTGGGCAAATGAGAAAGGGCGGTGACACCTTTTCTCATTTGCCCAGTAGCCAAGTGACACCCACAGTGAGATGTTCACCCAGCGCAGTCTGCACCCCCTGCACCCTCCTAGTAACACTTCTGCCTTTAGGGTGAGCCTCCTAGAATTTTTAAATGCCCCTAAGGTTTACCCTCAACTTACCCACAAGTCATATCAAAATCCATAATTTTAACCTCCAAACCTGCCCTGAGCTATGTGAGGTAAACTTATACACAAGTATATGCAGCAACTGCAGTGTAATACAGCGCACCCGTGCCATACGTGGGTGCGCCATACGTGGCTTGAGCATACACGGGGCGGAAGGGGTGGCGCGTCCCATTCAATTGAATGGGCGCCCGCGCCCGTTGCGCCCTGCGTGCTGCCGCAGCCGCCATGCACGAGCCTCATTGGAAACAATGGGGCTTGAGCATAGGCGGAATTCGCCTTATGCAGAGGGATCCGGAACGGATCCCCGCGTAAGGCGAGGACGCACTGTACTCGTGGAGTCAAAATCTCTTCTAACAATTATGCAGAGCTACAGTTATGCAAGAGTAGTTGTGGAAACAATGGTGTGTGATATTGTGCAACTAGTTGTGCATCCCCTTGGGCAACTGATTTGCACAGCTGCTTGCTCTTTAGAAACTGTTTTGGATACTCCCCCCCCCCCCCCATGCTAATAATCAAAATGCACAGCTGCTAGTGCTACAGGACACATGCAGTCAAGCAACATCAGAGTGTTATCAAGATGGCAGAAGTAGGAATGTAAAAGTAGTTTGCACTCAATTAATTCAGCAGGAAAGGGAGGACAGCAGGTGGCAAAATCTTATCCTCCCTTGTAGAACCCAGCAAAAGCAAACTATTGCAGCCTCTCCAAGTTTTTCTTTAATTACAGAGATTATCACATTATCTTTGCTCCTGGCATTGTCATGAGATGTAACTTTAAGAAGGTGGGTCTTATTGCATTCACCTGTCACTGGGCAGCAAGGTGGGAATTAAAAAATGGGGAAGAGATAATCTAGGCCAGAGTAAAGCTATCAGCATGACCTACCTCACCAAATCATACCCTCCAGCATTTCACAGGTTAAGAACATGGGATGACAGAGGATGAATTAGAACTGTTACTGTCAAATTGGAATATTTGGAGGGTATACTAGCTGTTCTAGGAATAAAATGGGGATAGGGTAAAGGAAACCCTAACAGCACATTCAAACAATGTAGAAGTGAACAAAGTAGTAATGAAAATGAGATTAATCTCTATTAAGAAGATAAAACCTCAACTATAAAAATAAAATTCAACATACAGATTTTCTTCCTTTTTTTAAAAGGTGACATCCCTGATTTATTTAGTGAAGATGAAGTGGATGGCATAATTTCTTCCACAAGGATGGAGTTACGGGGGCTTGGCCAGCCTGATTCAAAAGAGAACTGCTGGCAGTTTTTTATTGACCGCATTCGTCGGCAGCTGAAGGTAAAGATGGAAAATGAATATTTAAAAAGTCAACATGTAATAACTATTCTAGGATGATGAATACAGAATAAATTCTCATAATAAGTGCAATTTTATGGCAGATTATCACTGTTAGGGAGGAAAACAAATCAATATATTGATTTATTTTTTTTAATGGACAGAATCTAGTTAATGGAATCTACAGAATATCCCATTCCTTTAGACTTTACATTAAGTGCAAAACAACAATAAATTATGGAAGTTCAATTTGGATTATAGCCTTGCATCCCTTCTTTGTGGATAAAAAAAATATATTTATCTCAGAGATGACAAAATAAGAAAGATCATTGACTCTTAAAGGAAAATTTAAAAATTTAAAACTGTAAACATTTTACAATAATTTAGGATAAATGTGGAGGAAGTTACTAGGTTTGAAGCATCTAACAAGTATAAGTAAAATTTCCATTGCTAATAGTTCCATTTGATTATTATGATGATTATTCTAGGCTACATATATGAGTAAAAACTTGCAAAGGGGAAGCTGTGGTTAGTCTAAGACAGAAAGAAGAAGATTCCTGTAGCCCTTGAAAATACTTCATATACTTTTTATATCCAAGGTTTATTTGGTCTAGACCAGGACCAGGATGACCAGATGTTGTCCTTTCCCCAAATATTTCCTATATTTTAGCCTGTCCAGGGGTCTGGGAGGAAAAGTAAAATGTCCTCTATTTTGAGAGGATTAATCCCACAGGCAGCTCAGAATCGTTTTAACATAATTTTATAGTTTTTTCTTTTAAATTAGAGCAAGTGGTAATATTCATATTTTTAGTCCATATTTCCCCCACCATATATCCATTTGAACATTATACCCAAAATTTTGTGCCCCCCTTATCATACAATATTTTACCAATTAATCTTCTGTCTCTAGTTT
>NW_024806654.1:0-3933 GCF_019175285.1 Sceloporus undulatus | reverse complement strand
CCTGTTATAGACTGCCAAAATAAAACTGCTTCGGGTCTCTTTGGAGGCATGCTGTTTAAATGATGCATGCATCTGAAGAATCCGGAAGCTGCACCAAAGCTGCACTCCAGTGCTTAGGAATGGAGTGTGGCTTTGGCGCGACCTCCAGACTCTTAGGACCCATGCATCATTTAAATAGCATACCTCCAAAGAGACCCGAAGCAGCTTTATTTTGGCAGTCTGTAACAGGCCAAAGGCTTGCAAACAGACCAGGCAAGTGCTTTTCAATTGGGACTTTTCCCCATAGGAAGCAAAGGCTTGCAAAACGGAGCTTTCGTGTTGGCTGTCCACTTATGGTGACCCCATGACTTCCATATGGTTTTCCTAGGCAAGGAATACTCAGAGGTGGGTTTTGCTAATTCCTTTCTCTGAAATATAGTCCAATGGCACCTGGCATTCATTGTCAGTCCCTCATCCAAGTACTAACCAGGGCTGAATCTTATTATTATTATTATTATTATTATTATTATTATTATTATTATTATTATCATCCTTTATTTATAAAGTGCTGTAAATTTACACAGCTCTGTACATACAACCTTTTAGTTAGATGGTTCTCTGCTTGCAGGCTTACAATCTAAAAAGACACGACACAAAAGGAGAAGGGAATGGTGGTGGGGAAGGGGATGAGGTCCAGCAGTTCTTCTCTACCTGGACCAAGGCAGATGGAATGGAGGAAGGTTCTTAATGGATGGTCAAAAGGAGAAGGGAATGACAGTAGGGAAGGGGGAAAGTCCAGCTCATCTGCTCTCTCACATAGGTCTCTCTCCCCCCTCAAGATGGTGGTCGGAAGGAGGGCTCTTCTTCTTTCAGGCGAGGCCTGTTGTTGCTGGCCTGCCTCTCTCCCCCTCAAGATGGTGGTCGGAAGGAGGGCTCTTCGTCTTCTTAGCTTCCACTGTTTATTACCTATTGTTTTATATGTATTTTATAGAATTAACCATTGGCAGGTTTAACTTTTATTGATTTTATTATTTGTATGTACAGCGCTGTGCAAATCTACAGTGCTATATAAATAAACTATAATAACAACAACAACAACAACAACAATAACTATCATATGGGATCTGGTGCCTTTAGGGTATTTAGGCTTTTAAGAAGTTCATTTCCCACCTATTAGGAAATTTGACCAAATAATTTCCTACAGCACAGTGCTATGCCTATTTTGACATCAGGCCAAACATGCACTTGTTGAAGAAGATGTCTATGGATGTCAGTTGTGGGACTGCCATGCACAGCCATCTCCAAACATTGGCTGAGATTCTATATGGTCAAGAGTAGTGCAAGAGCTTCCTCTCACAATCCCAAGGACTAATTGTATTGTAAAAGCAAGGTAAAGGCCTTCCCCATGGCCAGTCCATTGCTGGCAGCTGGGACAGGAGAAGCATTTGGTTACTGGGACATAGCTGGATGCAAATGAAGGGCATCTTTCACTGAAATTTACTGGGGGCCTTTAGTAGTCTCAGAGAATGATGTTATTAGTCTGCATCTGGCTATGCAAACACAGTTAGATGTTTTTCCAATCCCCACTCCACATACTGTTCCCTAGCAATGTGACCATACTTGGCAGTGGGGAGGGGGGCTGTCAAGGTACAGGGATGAGTCCTGGGGAGGCCTTGGATGTTGGAGACAGAGGAACAGAATACCAGCCTCTGTAACAACCAACAACAACAACAACAATAATAACAATAATAATATCCACAAGTGTAAGGTGGATTTATGCTAATGTATGTCACCAGCATGTTGCCAGCCACTGTCTGTATGTATAGAGGAGGTTCCACCAAACAACTGTAAAGATACAAATAAATGTGAACCATTAGCAAGTATGCAGTCCAAATAAAATTGCAGCAAAGCAGAGGGCAAAACAAGAAAGGGGTGGTTAAATCTTTCCCCTTTACATCCAAAGATTTTCTCACTTCCAAATCTACTTTTAGAACTATTTTAAAAAAATACTCCATATTTGTATGGAGTATACTCCACAATTGTATGACTACATTCAGTCTGTGCATTGATGGCATTTTGCATGCTTTTACATGCCCATGTCCTGATTTAATAATGGATCAGTTCCCATACTTAGAACAGACATACAAAGCCAGCTGCTGTGTGAAAGCCTATGGCTCCTGGTGCTTCTGAATTTTCACAGGGGAGGGGAGAATTGATAGAATTTATTCTGCTTTGCTAAGGAAGGTGAGTGGGGTGGTGTCTGTGTGGGACATCTACTAGAAACTCAATCTATTTGTTCCTATTTTTAAGCATGCTGATTTTTCTTTGTGAATCAATAGTTCTCTTTCACTCAGCACAGCAAACAATCTCTTTGCCAGTCCAGCACATGCTAAATGTCTTTGATAATCACTTCAAGAGACCCCAGTTAATAAATTACTATATCCAAAAATGGCTCTCAGTGAAATGTACAAGCTTCCATTCTTTTCTCTCCCCCATTTGTCTTTATATATCTCACAGCATTTGCCAGTAATTATATCCCTCTTTATAATCTACACACCCCAGTTAAAGTACGTAATTGATAGCTCCTGAAGAAGAAGAAAATCATTAATCCCAGGATGGCTCCAAAGTGGTTTGCCACACTGGGGTATTTCATCATATATATTTGGTTGCTGTGTCCCCAGCTCCGCATAGTCTAGATGCTGAAATTATTATGAAGTCTCACAGTTTATAGAGAGCTAATGACATGATGGAGCACAGAATTCAAAGAGAGTCCATCAACCTCAATTGCTACTCTGTTGTCATTGGAGGGCAGCAATAAGTAAATGTGAGTGTTCCCAAAACCCGGCCTATTGCAATCTAGATGAATCTTTTGACTTTCATTACAAAATTGTTATGATGAGTTCTTGCTGTGTTGGAAAATTAGTGAGGTGGAAAAAGGAGGTGGGGGAGAGATTTCACCGCACTTGATATTCAGCCCTTGTGCTCACAAAGCCATGCAGGTCAAGAACTGGCTTTCAAAGAAATGTTATTTTCTCATTGTTGTGGCACAACTGTGGAGTTGTATGGTTGCAACAGATAATGCCTCTCAGCAAAATGTCATAGCTAATGATGGACTAGCAACTGAGCAGAAGAAAAGATGAGTGTGTGGCAGTGGGGGGAGAAGGTGAAGGTAAAAATTTTACAACAGAGATAGCCAAATAAAGGGCTGCATGTGGCTTGTATTCCAGTGACAGAAAATTCAAGAAGAATGTGCCCACAGGCAGAGCATGGAAGCAGAAATTCTAAGTGTAGTGCAACTACTCATTGTTGTCAAGGAAGAAAATAGAAAAGATAGAGCATGATGAAGTAAAACCTAAAGTCATTGTTCGCTATATTATTTCTGTTAGGATGAATCAAATTCCAACCAAAATGTGAAATCTTTTGAGTTTTATAGAGCTCTCCATCAGGTTAAGTGATAAAGGGGGAAAAGTATTTTGTGATACAAAAATTATCACAAAAAAGTGATACCAAAATGCATTAGTAATTAAATAGCAGTAATAATGTATAAAAAGAAGTGAAACATGGGTTGAAACACACAGGTCAAATGATGTGGATTATGGCTATGTTCGGGGCATAGCATTCAGATGACGCACACCCCGAACATGGTTGGAAGCCACACTGATGCTATGCCATCCAGGAAGAACCAGGCCAAGAAGGAGTGGATAGGATCCATTCCTCCAGTGACCTGGTTCAGGACTATAGCTGCTGCCCAGATTGGGTCTGGGTGCATGTGGTTGCCATGGCCACGGAGTGATCAGCTCCAGCACAGCTGCACATCACTTTTTCAGGGCCGTCTGTTTCAGATTCATGTGTAACAGGGTGAGAGAAGAGGAATTCTAGCTTTATTTACAGAAATTACAATTCTCTCCCAAGCTCAATATGGTCTAATGACATGAAGTGCCCTGAAGCTGAACC
>NW_024806653.1:1726-3933 GCF_019175285.1 Sceloporus undulatus | reverse complement strand
TTGAGGACAGGAGAGAAGCAGGACACCTCAATGACGATTTAGAAGCGTGACCAGCTATCACACGTTTGCACTTCAGGAACGCTTCGCCAATAGTAAGCCTCCATGTAAAAAGGGCCATAAAGTGCATATATCATATTAAAGTTTGAGTAAGTGAGGCATTCTAAGAACTCCCTCTATCATTCTTTTTTTATCTACTCATCTTGATTTTAGACAACATCTTTCCTAATAACTCTCCCCCAAAACAACCATTGTTAAAGCACCACCATACTCACAAGTTTTGCATTTCCATTCCTATTCACACAGACACAAATATTCATTTATGGGTATAAATATCCATGTATCTATCTTCACTTCATGCATTTGATGAAGTAGGCTCAGTCTACAGACATTTATGTTACAAATTAATAATAATAATAATAAAAACTTTATTTATATACCGCCCTTCTAAAAACCAGGGCGGTGAACAACAATTCAGAACAATATAACATCAGGTCATACAAAACATTAAAACAGATTAAAAAAAATAATAAAATGTCCATGCCGGCAAGTCAGTGCTGACAAGGGGAGAGGGGGAGAGTAACTGGTCAGGGGTAAGCTTGTTCAAATAAGTGGGTCTTTAGCCCCTTCCTAAATTGGGCTAGGGAGGTGGCTGAGCGGAGCTCGAAGGGCAGCGCGTTCCAGAGGTTGGGGGCAGAGATGGAGAAAGCCCTCCTGGTGGTAGAAATATATTTCGCCTCTGGAACGGTTAACAATAGCTGCCCTGATGATCTGAGTGTGCGGGGCGGATTGTACGGAGAGAGGCGGTCCTCCAGATACCCTGGGCCCAAGCCATTTAGGGCTTTATAGGTAATAACCAACACCTTGTATTGCGCCCGGAAGCGAATAGGCAGCCAATGTAAGTCTTTAAGGACTGGTGTTATATGACTGGCCCTGGCAGTGCCAGTGACCAGACGGGCTGCCATATTCTGCACAAGTTGCAGCTTCCGGGTATGGTACAAGGGTTGCCCCATGTAGAGCGCGTTGCAGAAATCCAAACGAGAGGTTACCAGGGCGTGTACAACCGTTTCAAGGTCTCCCCGGTCGAGGTAGGGACGCAGCTGGCGTATCAGCCGAAGCTGATAACAGGTGCTCCTGACCGTCGCATCCACCTGAGATGTAAGGTGGAGCGACGAGTCCAGGAGCACCCCCAGGCTGCGTACAGAGTCCTTCACGGAAAGCGTGATTCCGTTCAGGACAGGTGGAACCACCGCCAACCCCGGACCGGGGGAACCTATCACGAGTACTTCCGTCTTCTCTGGATTCAGGCTGAGTCTGTTGTCCCTCATCCAGCCCATTACCGACTCCAGACAGGCCACGAGAGGAGAGACGCCAATCCCGGTCACTGCATCAGTCGGAGACATAGAGAAGACTATTTGGGTGTCATCAGCGTACTGATAACACCGCGTCCCATGTCTCCGGATGATCTCTCCCAGCGGTTTCATGTAAATATTAAAAAGCATGGGAGACAGAATGGCTCCTTGAGGGACCCCAGATGTAAGGGTCCTCTCATCGGAGCGCACGTCTCCCAGCTGCACCATCTGGGACCTCCCGGAGAGGTAGGACCGGAACCACTGGAGCGCAGTGCCCCCGATTCCCACCTCCGCCAGGCGTCCCAGAAGGATACCATGGTCTATGGTATCGAAAGCCGCTGAGATGTCCAAGAGCACTAACAGGGACACGCTTCCCCTGTCCATGCCCAGACGGAGATCATCGACCAAGGCGACCATAGCAGTCTCAACCCCGTAACCCGCCCGAAAGCCGGTTTGAAATGGGTCTAGATATTCCGTTTCATCCAAGATCGATTGAAGTTGGATTGCAACCGCCCGCTCGATCACCTTCCCCAGAAATGGCAATAGCGAAATAGGCCGATAATTGTTATGCAACAGGGGGTCGAGGGAGGGCTTTTTTAATAGAGGTTTAACTACGGCCAATTTCAAATTTGTTGGAAATTGCCCATCCCTCAGTGAGGTGTTAATAATCCGCTGTAACAGCAAAGTTACAGCTGGGCCCCCCTGTGCCGCTAGCCATGAGGGACAGGGATCGAGAGGGCATGTTGTCTTCCTAACACTTCCGAGGATCTTGTCCACATCCTCGGTACTGACAGACTCAAACTGATCCAGACTAACCAAGTTCACGGATGCCCTGGATACCTCTACTCTAGGTTCTGC
>NW_024806653.1:0-1626 GCF_019175285.1 Sceloporus undulatus | reverse complement strand
TCGCTTATCCGAGAGATTTTATCCGCGAAGAAGTTGTTAAATTGGTCGCAGCAGGCCTTAGAAGGTTCAAGGATCTGGTTCGGGGCAGGAGGGAGCTGAGTTAGCTCCCTCACTACCCTGAACAACTCTGCCGGACGCGACTCCGCGGACGCGACACGTGCAGCATAGAACGAATTCTTAGCTGCACGTATCGCCTCTCCATAGTCCTTCAAAAGATGGTCTAGGAGAGTCTGGTCGGATAAGCACTGGTGTTTCCGCCAGCGGTGCTCTAGCCGTCGCAGAACCCGCTTCTGTGCCCGGAGGTCTTCTGTATACCAGGGTTTTCGTTTGGAAGCAGGCCTGAGAGGGCGCTTGGGAGCGATACTGTGTATAGCCTTGGAGAGACCGGTATCCCAAATACCGGTCAAGACATCAACAGAATCGCCGTCATTTCCATCCATAAGCCCCTCTAGGGCTTCCTGGAACCTTTTGGGTTCCATCAGCCTTCGTGGGTGGACCATTCTAATAGGTCCGCCACCTCCAAGGGGGATCTGGGTAGACGCCTTGATCGCTGCCTCCACAAGGAAATGATCCGTCCATGACAGGGGGGAAATGTTGGTTATTTCCGCCCACGGATTTTCCATGCTCGTACAAAAAACCAAATCGAGCATATTACCCGCAGAATGCGTTGGACCCGAGACCAGTTGAGATAGCCCCATGGAAGTCATGGTATCCATGAATTCACGAACTGCACCGGATGGAACATAGCTGGCCGCGAAGGGAATGTTGAAGTCACCCAGGACTAAAAGCCTGGGAGACTCCAACAATACCTCCGAGACCAGCTGTGTCAGTTCGTCCAGGGAGTCAGTCAGCGCACGAGGTGGCCGGTACACCAACAAAATCCCTAAGCTGTCACTGGCCTTCAGGGTCAGGTAAATATACTCGATATAAGAAGTTTGACGAACATGGTTCCTAGAAAGAGACAAGATGTCCTTATGGATCAAGGCGACACCCCCCCCCCCCTGCCCCCCTAACCTGATCTGGTCCTTCACTGAGTACCCGGCAGGCAGGGCCTGGGCCCACACAGCTTCCCCTCCAGGCCCAAGCCAGGTCTCAGTAATGCAAGCCAGGTCGCAGTTGTTGTCCTCTATCAGATCGTATACAATGTGGGACTTGTTTTTAATGGACCTGGCGTTGCACAGGAGCAGAGTCAGGGTTTGTGGTATGGATGGAGTGACCCTCAGGTTCCTTTGGATAGGAGAGGGACAGGAAGGAGAGATAGGTATTAAGCATCGATCTCTCCTTCCCCTGTAACGCGAGTCCCTCCTCCTACCGCCATACCTCCCCCTGCCCCACACAACCTCAATGGGAGCTCCGCTCATACTAGATGGACTATCCACTGCCTCCCCAGCGATTCCATCCCCCGCTACCATGTCCTCCCCCTCCCCCCACAGTACAGCAAGAAGGGCGAAGAAAAGTCACAATGACCATTCTTCGCCTTAAAGCCGGCACAGGTCCGTCTCTGTTAGCCGTCGCCGTAGCTGCGCAGCTGCGGAGCAGCAGATGGTGAGTCCTATGGCGGCTCCTCTGTGTGGGTGCGCAGGAGCGCAGTGTCCTCCAAACACGGAGGGCCGTCCGGCGGTGAAG
>NW_024806652.1:330-3935 GCF_019175285.1 Sceloporus undulatus | reverse complement strand
TTTGACAAACATAAATCTATTATATTTTTTCATGTTGGTGGAGGGGAGGCCAAATAGATTTTGTCAAAAGAATGGATCAACCTATATGACAATTGATCAAATACACTTTATATTCCCTTTCTTAAATGATCTGTTGCAACTGATTTTTCCTAATTCAGTTTTATCAGTGCTTTGAGGAGGA
Source organism: Sceloporus undulatus (assembly GCF_019175285.1). NCBI lineage: Eukaryota > Metazoa > Chordata > Lepidosauria > Squamata > Phrynosomatidae > Sceloporus > Sceloporus undulatus. The sequence goes on along the minus strand of NW_024806652.1, from coordinate 3,754 downwards.
GATGAAATTAACAAATTAAAGGATTTCAGCCTACAAAACTGGACTGAGGACTAAGTGAAATTAATACTAGTGACACAAGTGACCACATCCCCTAAAAAAAAAAAAATGTAATCTTGCTATTATGAGATGTTATTGTGAATAAACTAATATCCTTTTGGCACTAGCATTTTATGGAAGAACAAGCATGCATGTATTTGGGTATTTAGGTGTGGGGGAAAATAGCAACAGCAAATACATTTCTATACTGCTTATCAGTGCACTTAAGCACTCCTTAAGCAGTTTGCAATGTATAAGCCAATTGCCTGCAATAAGCTAGGACTCATTTTAGTGACCTTGTAAGGATGCAAGGCTGAGTCGACCCTGAGCCCCTGGCTGATATTGAACTCACAACCTTGTGGTTTGTGAATGAGTGACTGCAGTACAGACATTTAACCACTGTGCCACCAGGGCTCTTAAATATAAATGAAATGGTTTAAATGTCCCTACCACAACATATTGGTTAGGGATGGCAGTCTGGAAGCAAACAAAAGAGCATGCAAACAAATGGTAGAATAGCTTGATTTAAAATACAGTAGCTTGATCATGTGACAAATTCATCAATAGGAAGACCCAAAGTTGAGATTTTAAAGTAGGCTGGGCTACTGCACATGAAGGAGGGGCCATCCCCATCACTTCAGGCTGCCAATTTGGACCATTTGGGGCCTTTTTTTTGTTAGAGCTTTTAGAATAGGAATTTTGTGGGATCTAGGGTTAGGAAAAGCAAGCTTCCTTCTTTTCAGGTAGTATGGGCAGTTTGCAGAGCAGTAAAATAACCCATTTATTTTTAAAAAATTATTATTTACAAAAGGTAAAATAAAATTAAATTACCATTCTGGTTTAAAAATAAAATAGCCCAATAATCAGTTCTTTTTATTTTTGGGGAGTGGACATTTTCACGGGTTTCTACCTCTTAGGAAGTACAAGGGTTGCAAGTGGCCCACAGGCCACTCCTGCATTAAAGCAGTTGTGGAACCCTATTAGCCCCCTAGGCCACTTGATAGCTGCTAAATTAGAAGAATTATAGTCTCAAAGAGTTGGAAGAGAGCTCAAGGTCCATCAAGCCCAATCTCCTACTACGCAAAAATGCACAATCAAAGCACCCCTGATGGATGGCCATCCACTCTCTGTTTAAAAACCTATAAAGAAGGAGACTCTACCACACTCCGAAGGAGTGTGTTCCACTATCAAACATCTTACTGTTAGGAAGGTCTTCCTAATGTTGCGGGAACCTTAAAAGCCTGGACTTTCTCTCACTAAGTCCACCAGCTTGACAGAGCAAAGATGACAAGAGGACTCAGGAGATGCTGAGAATCCAGTTTACTTGCCAGCAGTCCTTAGTGGAAACCCAAGTTCCAAATACTGAGGCCAAGAACAAAAGAAAGTGGCTGTCTATATAGTAGTTCAAATAAGGAGGTCCCTAACATACATTCTATTGGCTGGTTCAAAGTTCAAACGTACAAAACTTTCTTACAATCAGAGCAAAGATACATGAATACATTAAAATACACTTAAGGCACATTTGGAATATTCCATCACCCTTATCACCTATGTGTTACTTCCTCATTCAAGGATGCTGCTCGTAATTGTTTTGGCTTTCAAAGCAGGCCAGGCGCCTTGATAAGCCTTCAAAGGTCATCTAGTCTCTAAACATTCCTACTGCAAATCCTTTCCAGCATTTTCTCTCTCACAAGCCCTTGAAGTAAAATCTTACTTCTACGTATCCACTGTGCAACCATTTTCTATAAATCTATTGTGGGGATATTAATCATTAAAATCCATCCATCTCACTAATACTGAGGTGGAATTTCTTTTCCTGTAGTTTGCATCCATTTTTCAATGTCCTAGTCTCTGGAGCAGCAGGCACTGCTGAGACCCAAGTACAATAGTTTTACTAGAAGCTTGTGACAGGTGAGGTTTTTTTAATAAATAAATAAATAAATAAATAAATAAATACTTTCCAAAAATAAATGTAAAAACAAAATTTCATAAAATTATTCATAAATTCAATGGAAGGAAATGAAGGTTTGTTTGTCTTTAAATTGAATGTGAGAATATGCAAAAAATATTACTATATAATAATAGAGTGCTTTCAGTGCTTGCATTCTGAAAGTCTAGGTTGAAATCCTGTTGGTTTCAGTGATGTTCAGGATGCTGAATTAAGGTTGCCACCTCTCTTTCCTAACAGGTTGTTCATTCTCAACACATACATGGTGGGAATCTATGGCATGATACTCCTACTGGGCATAATGGTAGCTATTAAATTTTGATGATGTAGATAACTGAGAATTCCATGCAGCATAAGAGTCACAGATTCCTTCAAAGATGGAAAAGAAAGAAACTTGAGATTTATTTTAAAAAATGACAGTGGGAGAAAGCCAAACTGGAAGATAGAAGTTTAAGATCCCTAGCAATATACATACAGAAGGTGTTTGGGTGCAACCTATAAAAAGCATCTTTGTTATATGCATCAGTTCCATTTTAATTCAAGTATTTCAATACTTCAGTATTTCTATCAAGTGTTTATATACCTATGCATTTTCAAAAGACAAGGCTGTGGATAAAAAGAAAATCTGAAACAAATGGCAACAACAAAAACTGTCACTCAATAGCAATAATCAAGAGCATTATCTGGAGGCCCTAACTAAAGAAAACACTTGCAAGAACCCAAATAATTCAAGTTTGCCATTAAGAGCAGGCAAAACACAAACCAGGCAAATCAGTCATGCACTTATGAGGTAACCTGAGAATTAAAAAGGCTTGCAATGTAGCATTGGGAGAGAGTGTTTCTCTGAAACAGAAGATGAGGAGGAATGCATTACACCATACAAAACTAATAAGAATGCAGGGTTCTGTACTCCTTTCCTTCTTTTGATATTTCTTCTTCTTACACTCTATCTGACTATTCCAAATCCATTTAAATTTTGTGGATCCCCCCCACTATTCCTGTGTAACTCTATACCATTTCCATTTCTATGCCTATAAAAACAGAGAAATCATGGCAACGTATCAAATATATAATAAAATATTTATTTATAGCCCACCTTTCTTTAGATCAAGGCGGGTTACAGAAAGTGCCATTACAAGATAAAAACACAGCAAGTATACATTAAAATAGCAATCATCAATCAATGCAAACCACAATATAACAATAACCAGCTAGCTTAGAATGTACAACAATAGTAACAGTGAGGTGGGAAGAGGGGAGGCTAACAAGGGAACAATTAGGGGAAGGCTTGTTGGAACAGGAAGGTTTTTAACTCCTTCCTGAACCGATCAAGGGAGGTGGCCGAGCGGAGCTCACCGGGAAGCGAGTTCCAGAGCTGAGGGGCCGAGATGGTAAAGGCCCTACGCGTTGTTGTGGCATATTTCGAGTCTGGAACTCTCA
>NW_024806652.1:0-230 GCF_019175285.1 Sceloporus undulatus | reverse complement strand
GTTGTGGCATATTTCGAGTCTGGAACTCTCAACAAATGCTTCCTGGCTGATCTGAGTGTGCGGGGCGGATTATATGGGGAGAGGCGGTTCTCCAAGTACCCTGGGCCCAAGCCATTTAGGGCTTTATAGGTAATAACCAACACCTTGTATTGCGCTCGGAAGCGAATAGGCAGCCAATGTAGATCATCATCATAAAATTTATTCGGTCATTGACCAGTAGTCACAAAATT
>NW_024806651.1:0-3935 GCF_019175285.1 Sceloporus undulatus | reverse complement strand
TACAAAAACGTTTGATAAAAACTGGACACATTCTTGGCCACAAGTCCTTATGAAAAATGTGAAATACATGCTCTCCATTCATATAGCGCTGTGCCTCCTCTTCCCCCTGCATCATTGCACTGTGTCATTGGAGCTTTTCACACAGGGATAGGATAGGAACAGGATCACTTCCCCATCTTTATCCCATCCTTAACCCATCCATGACTTCAATGGTGTAAAAGGTTTCAAACTGTAGCACCAATCCTACCATTAACCTGTCATTAAAGCAGCATTGCATTAACATAAACTTCCATTAATGCAAAATGCTGGCCAGTGTCACTTTAATGACAGGTTAATGGCGGGATAATGACGGGATCTGTGTGACCTCATCAGAAAGCCTTTCACCTGATCGCTGTCATTCATGCTTCCCCAATGGGATAAGCATGAATACCATCTGATAAGTCCTTCCCACAATCACACAGGAAGGAAAGGATCATGATGGGACAGAGACAGGACATCCCTCATCTGATAATCTGATAATATCTGATAATTCCTATCATTCAACAGCTGTGTAGGGAGAACACAAGAGGGAATGTCAGTAGACAGTGAGGAATCCATCCTCCTGTGGCAGCACAAAGGTGCTGTCTGTGGGATCTCTGTTTATATACCACTTCTGCCTACAGCAAATGTGGGGGGCTTTGACCCTTCAAATCAGGTTTCCACCTTTTATCCTGCTACTGTATAGAACAAGTGTGGAGCTGTTCCCCTTCCGTGACATCTACCATGGGGGCAGTCTAAATGCCCTAAAGATTCTATGAGGATTTATCCCAGTTTTATTCCCAACAGGGCACCATCCTTCCACTTTCAATGCTGCCACCACATCTGAATGCCACCACCACATACCTCATCTGAAACCCTGCTCTCAGTATAATAATTCCAGAGGCCAAAAGTGTATAAAAATGAATATAAAATTTTATTTACAGAAGCTAAACATATAACAGCAGTTTGTTTGTCTATAACATTTGAAGCACCTTACTCTTTTCTCCCATGTTAAACCATATCCTTACCAATACTCAAGCTCATTTCTCTTACTCCAAACCTAGTTTATGTCAAACCCAAAGTCTTCTCAGGTGCGTTACAGACCGCCCAGAAGGGGCAGTCTTGTGCCGCTGTCGGTTGCAGCATCTGGGAACTGCAGCAGCCAAACGGCGTGGTTCCCGGATGCTGCAAAGAAGAAGCGCAAAAATCGTGCTCCTTCCTGTGCCCTGGAAGAGACGCCGCAAGTGCCGAAGCGCGCACTCACGACGTCATTTATGGAGCGCAACATGCAGACGCAGAGCGTCCGCTACGTTAAGATGGCTGCGGCCGTGTGGACAAGCTGCCACCATTTCGTATGGACTCAGTCCGTGCTAGGGTTAGGGGCATCTGGAAGAGACGCCCCTTTCTAACCCTAGCATGGACTGAGTCCGTCCTAGGGTGCCCATCTGTAATGGGCCTCAGACACATTTCCAGTTGTACCTTGCTCAAACCCCAGGCAGAACACCTCTCAAACAGACTTAGGCGCGTTACAGACCACCCAGAATGGGCGGTCTCACGCCGCTGCCGGTTGCAGTGCAAAGGAGCTGCAGCAGCCAAACCGTGTGACTCCTCCACGCTGCAAATAAGAAGCACCAAAATGGCACTTCTCTTTGCGGCGCAGATATGAAGCCGCGAGGCGCCAATGGCGCACTCACAGCATCATATGCACTGTATGATGTGCAGACGCAGCATGTCTGCTATGTAAAGATGGCGGCCCCCATGTGGAACGGGCGCCACCATTTTGTACAGACTCGGTCCGTATTTTTGATGTTTATCACACTATGCTCTTAAAGAGGTACTATTCCAGTGTGACTCCTCTAGCAGCCTCCTGTTGCATGCTGGGATTGGCAGTTTTAAGGAGCTGAACTTCTCTGCCTGAGAATTCTAAATACCCCTCCTTAAAACTGCCAATCCCAGCATGCAACAGGAGGCAGATAGAGGAGTCACACTGGAATAGTACCTCTTTAAGAGCTCGTCTGATAAACACCAAGGTTAGGGGTGTCCGGAAGGGATGCCCCTTTCTAACCCTAATACGGACCCAGTCCGTACTTTATGCCCATCTGTAACCTAACTTTGCAGATTTCTCCACGAATCAGCATTGATTTCAGCACTTCATCCCCCCCCACCCCAACAGCTACTTATCTCATAATCACACAGCTAGAAGCATTTTTGTATACAAACCAATGATTTCACATCTTCCTTCCCCATTGTTCTTCTTCAAGTGCCCTCTTTATAATTAAGACAGTGAAATCTTGGATGGAACTCAACAAGCTAGACCAATTCATAAAATTATATACATGCACTAACATGATTCCAACCTTCATATCAAGAAAAATTGAATTAAATGTAAATTGAAAAACTCTGTAACAGGCATTTGTCACATTCCTGTCACTAAGGACTTTATCACACATGGCAATAAAAGCAGAATTTGAATAAGATAAAAGCACATTTAGTCCACCCTGCTACTGCCTTGCATTCCATTTGTTACTGTAATGGACCATTTCATTGATGGGCAAAACCTATCAATAGGCTCTCAATCTCACTGCTATGCCATTACTGCTTTCAAGCAATAGGTCACTTCTAGTGCAGTTCTGCTTTTCAGGCAGTCATGTGGTATGAGTGGGTGAGATTCTGCTCCTTTCCCCCTTCCTCTCAAAGTGATCCCAGCTGCCAACACCTTCCTGTAGCCAGCTGTTGTGTGCACATTCACACAGTAGCTGAATTTGGGAGGCAGTTGGCAGCAGCAGTTGCTTGTCATCCTGTGTCCTTCCAGAAGGTAGCGGTTGGCAGCGTTCAAGACAGTTCACATGACTATGAGTTGCAAAAATGCTATAAAAAAGTGTGATACTAAATAATGCCAAACCAATACACTTCCATTCTTAAACTAGTTGAATTGTGGTGGGACAGCAGCCTGGTGTGATAAATTCCTAAATCTCATTCCAGGAAGATTCCGTCATGAAAGATGGAATGCAAAATTCTAGGTAGAAATTCCATCATGAAAGATTGCAACATTTGCTCTTTTTTTCCATGGAACATTCATATTATGTTTTTCTTAGGTTTGGAAAATTCCAAGAGTTCTATTAAAGGAAGAACTTTTTTTTTAAAGGTAGTAACTTCCAAGGGATGCAGTTCTTATTGCTGTTACCATTAGAAACATCAGTGTTTATGATTCAAAAGCATGGGAGACAAAGTGAGTGGAAGATTCAAATATTGCAATTTATATTTCTTTCTTTTTTTAAAATGCTCGAGTTATTATCCAACTGACTTTATAAAGGAATGTATGTTGTATGTTTAATGTCTGAACATCTCAAATGTTATATACAACAGTGATACTATTTAATCATCCCCTCTTAAATTGTCACACAAAAGATGCAATTTAGCAATGTAAATTGTCTCCTTGGTCCTGGATAAACTGTTAGCCATGAATGATCTGTGACAATGCTGTAGAAGACAAGGAATAATTGAGGCCACAAACATAAATATACTTATTAGAGAGAAGGGCTGGGTGAGAAATTCATTCAGTTTACATACTAAATTCAAGTGTAGCTCTCAAAATCCATGCTTTTCTGAAGTTTGAAACGCAGTTCTTAAAATAGATATTAAAAATCAAGCAAAAATGCATACCTTCAAACAACTTGGAGAAATATATTTATATCTGTGTGTGTGTGTTGAAAACTGTGTACACTTTATTCAATGGAGAATACATGAAAAATGTATATTTGAAAAAGTGAATACAATTTGCATGCAAGCAACAACTTATAAATCACTTTGGGCCTCCTTAATTAATTGATTACCGTAATTTGTTGTAGTTGTTAATTCCCATCAAGTCAACCTTAACTTATGGCAACCCCATGAATAAGAGTCTCCTAAGTCACACT
>NW_024806650.1:0-3935 GCF_019175285.1 Sceloporus undulatus | reverse complement strand
CCTCTGGACCCATGGCTCCAGTTTCTCAATGTCCTTTTTGAATTGTGGTGCACAGAACTGGATTCCAGGTGGGGCCTGACCAGAGCAGAACAGAGTGGCACTGTTACTTCCCTTGATCGAGACACTACACTTCTATTGATGCTGCATAGAATCGCATTGGCCTTTTTAGCCGCTGCATCACAGTCTTGACTCATGTTCAACTTGTGGTCTTGTAGGACTCCCAGAGCCCTTTCCTATGTACTGTTGCTAAGCTAGGTATCCCTCATCCTACATCTAGGCATTTCATTTTTTCTGCCTAAGTGCAGTGCCTTACATTTCTTCATACTGGAATTCCTTCTGTTAGCATTGGCCTTTCTAATCTAATAAGGTCACTTTGAATTTTGAGCCTCTCCTCTGGGCGGGTTGTTCCCCAATTTCCAGTGAATTCCCCAGAATCTGGGGAATTTAATTAATTTCTTTCTGGGCATTTTGATAATAATAATAATAATAATAATAATAATAATAATAATAATAATATTGTGGAATTCCGGGGATTTTGGCAAAACATTCTGGGGAATTGAGGCTTGTTGGCAAGACTGCTTCTGGGGTATTAGCCACTCCTCCTAATCTGCCTCCCTCCCACCCACCCAGCCCCATAGCAATGGGCAGCCCCCTGCCCACAAGACATGCACACATCTAGTCAGCAGCTCCATGGGTTTATTGCCTTGGACAGATGGCTTCCTGCCCCACAAGCATTGCCCTGGGAGAATAGGTGCCACACTGGGCCAGAGTCCTTCTCCTTTGGCTGGGTACTGCAGAGGTCTTCTGCTCAGGGCTGGCATTGGGACTCTCCTCTCTGGTAGGACATGCCCCATACCCACACCAATAGAGGCCTGCCTCATGCCACCCATCCATCTTCCTCCTACCTGGGCAAGGAGGGGAAGGCCATGGGCCAGGGGCCCCACACTGGCCAGTCCTTCCCCTCCTTGGCTGGACAAATGGAAGAAAAGCATGGCCACCACAGGGCAGCCCTTGCCCCCCCCAAATTAGCCCCTAATCCACCAATTCCACAAGCAGGCTCCTTCCAATGCCCTCTCCCCAGCACCAGGGTCTATGGGCATAGGAGTGGCACAGGACACCATTTCCTGCCACAAAAACGTGTCTGGGGAAGGGGCATTCATTCTAATGCATACCCCCCACCCATACCCACTGGGGCCACTAGCCCAGCAGGGCACGCAGGAGCTCCGGGAAGTTGGGGGTCCCCCAGCCAGTGACAGGGTCCCAGGACGGAGTGGCGCAGAATCCCTGGCCCTCCACAGTGGCGTCCAAGCAGGAGAGGTGGCACCCGGTGGTGACCTAGGAGAAAAGGGAAGGAGAGGGTGGGCATCTGAATGAGACTGACACTTTCTCAAGAGGGCATGGACTCCCTTCCCCACAAACACACAGGGCCACGGGTGTGGGAGGTTCACCCCATGCACACTTACATCATAGAGGGCAGTGCCATGGCCCTGATCCTGGAGCCGGTAGAGGACTGGATTGAGGAAGCCCAGTGGGGGCAACCCACGCTGCAGGCGGCGGTCATTGATCAGCGCAAAGACTCCAGCCACCACCGGCGTTGAGGCCTGGAACGGGACACAAGAGACCCCCATGCCCCAGTTATTCCAGACCAAGGTTCTCCTGGCATAGGGGGCACAGGAAAGTGGGGGGAAGTCATGAGAAAGGGGTGAAAGTGGAGGTTCTTTTCCAGTTCATGCCTTACATTTAAGCCTTTTGACCAGCAGAAATTCCCAAAATGTCCTTCATTCTGAGCACCACTAAGAAGCCCACTGAGTAACACCATGTTTGCTGTTCCCCTTCGAGAACTTGGTCTACTTAACAGCCTGCAAATAGGATAAGAGTAATCCTTCTGAAGTTCTTTTTTCCTAGGAGCAGCAGCAGACAGAACTCGCACCCAGAGCTCAAGGCACTTTTGTTGTTTCTCGAAGGGGAAATGGACAGCAAACCTGTTAGGCAACGGGCTGCTTCTAGACGCAAAGCAAATGTTGAAAGGGTTTCCCTCACTTTAATTTCAGCACAATGGACAAATGAAAGGAATAATTTAAATGTTAAGGCTTTGTTGCTAGTAGAGTACAATGTTAAGCATTTGCTTTGCTCCAAGTTCTGTAAGTATATTTCAGGCCAACAAGGAATTTTAACAAAGATAAATTAATCAGAAAAAATATGGATAATAAAAGACAGTAAAGACACCACCTGAAATGTATTTATATTTATACAAGTGTTTTTAGGTTTTATTGGTCATGTCCTACATTTTGTGGTGCCTTGTCCTCCTTTGTGGTTATGAGTGCCCTCCACCCCCAACACAGCCCCCTACTCACGGAGGTGCCGGAGACCCAGGGCAGCGGGATCCGGTTGGACACCACCCAGTAGTTGTCGGACAAGGCGGCCAGGTCTGGGTAGGCCCTCCCGGTGCTGTTGTAGTAGCTGGAGGGGGGCAGATGAGTAGCCGTGCTGAGGAAGCGCTTCACAGCGGCCACCTGTCGAGGGGGTGAGTGAAGCAGAGGTAGGGGATGCAGCCAGGCTGACCGCGGGCACAACCTTCACCCACCCCATCCATGCCAACCAGAACTTCCTTGTGTTGAACACAAACAAACACACATCCTACTCAGCAGCTCCATAAGATTGGTCACCAGGCATGCAGCGTGTGGTGTGTGTGTGTGTGTATGTGTAAGGTCTGTGTATGGCTATACAACCAGGCCAGTGCCAGGCCCAGGCATGGCTGTGTATGGGAGGCATGCAAACAGAGGGGCAGGCAATAAGTGTACAACAATAATAAAAACAGCAGTGAGTCCTCCACACTAGATGGGGTTAGAGACATAGAAGTGGAAAAGGACAAATGAATCACAGAATCATAGTCGGGAGAGACTCCAAGGGTCATCCAGTCCAACCCCATTCTGCAAGGCAGGAACACCAAATCAAAGCACCCCCCACACATGGCCCTCCAGCATCTGTTTAAAAACCTCCAAAGAGGGAGAATCCACCACTTTCTGAGGGCTCATGTCTCACTGTCAAACAGCTCTTGCTATCAAGTTCCTCCTAATGTTCAGGTGGAATCCCTTGACCTATAGTTTGCATCCATTGTTCCGGATCCTGTTCTCTGGAGCAGCAGAAAACAAGCTTGCTCCCTCCTCAATATGACATCCCTTCAAATATTTAAACAAGGCTATCATATCACCTCTTAACTGTCTCTTTTCCAGGCTAAACATCCCCAGCTCCCTAAGTCTTTCCTCATAGGGCCTGGTTTCCAGGCCCTTCACCATTTTAGTTGCTCTGCTTTGGACACATGGCTGCAGTTTCTCAACATCCTTTTTGAATTGTGACCAGAACTGGACACAGCATTATTCCAGGTGAGGCCTCACCAAAGCATGAAGAAATACTATTTTTTTAACCCAAGAAAACATCTCTCTAGGAATCTAGGTCCTCCAGGACAATCCTAGGTCAACACCTGTCAGAGGTTGATTAGAGAACTGAGCTGGAGTTCCTACAAATGCCTAGAGCAGTGTTCTCTCTAGGAATCTCTAGGCCCTTCCTTGTGACCTTTTGCAGAGGCTGATGACAGAATCTCGCTGGAGGAGCTAGATTCCTAGAGAGAACATACTAATCAAATCTGCAGTAGTCAAATCTGCATTTGTGGAGGGCCGACTGTATTTCTCTCCCCGTGGGTCAAGACGGGGAACAACAACTATTAACAGAGAAACTGCATCAGCTGAAACACACATCAATTTCAAATGAAAAATAAGATGCACACATATTAAAACAATCCACATTTAAAATTCACAATTTGTTCAAGGGCTCACCTGGAATTTGGGCATGGGGAAAACATTGCTGAAACCACCGCCACTGATGTAGTCGGAGATCTCGGCGCTCACTAGGAAGGGGTGCTGGAAGGAGGTCCCCCC
>NW_024806649.1:0-3936 GCF_019175285.1 Sceloporus undulatus | reverse complement strand
TCCTGATTAGAGCCAGCTGACCACATTTAAAAGCCAGTGGTGCAAATGGCTGGAAGCAACTTGTCTGTTTTCTGGTTGGCATTTTTATTTTGTGATTTCTGTAACTTTGGAAATTTCCAAGTTCGTTTTTCTGGAGATTTCAGAACATCTTCATTATGGTATTACAGAGGAAATGAGGTGTTGTAATCTCACCTGTCTAGTACCCCCCTCCCCCACATTCCCATAAATGCTCCATGGATAGCCCTTATGTACAAAACAACTTATTAGCTGTAGCTGATAGCAGCCCTAGGTTAAGGTGGAAGGAAGATGGGAACTGTGCCCCAAAACTAACACACACAAAGAAAAACACAACTCCTCAGCCTCATAGGAAATACATGATAAAATTTATAGGCTAGACCCCACACTGGGATTTTGTTTGTGGGAGCAACCTTGGGTTAATTGTGAATAGGATATGGGAATGGGCACCAAGACAAGGAAGGGATGTTTGGTTACATATTTGATTTGGGGATGGGTGAACCATATGCCTTTGAGTAAGAGGGGAAGATTACCAATGTGAAATTGGCTCACAATGGGGGCTGGGATGGCTTGGATGTTACTCTGCATCTGGCTGAAATGGGGGAAGGGAAGTCTTGTCTGTACTCTGCATTTGGCTCAAATGGGGGAAGGCAAGGCAAGGCAAGGCTTGTTTTTCACTCTGCATTTGGCTCAGGAAATGAATGGAATAACAAAGGACAGCAAAGGGATGTTGTTTAAGAGAGTGGCCTTGGGTTAAGTTTGAACGTAGTCTGTGCTCCCCTTCTCATAATCCATTCAAATAGTACTCTGATTTGGCCCCCCCCAAAAACACACACACACCCTAGTCACAATCTCTCAGCCTCAAAGAAATGTTACTGCTGATGAAAATAGCGCGAGCGAGCGCACACACACACACACAGCTAAGTCACACTGTCTCCGCCTCAGAGGAGATGTTTGAGAAAATTGCTGGGCTACATAGACCTTAGGGAATTTTTGGATTTTTTGAGTAGAGGGTGCCATCTGCCATTGAGGCATCTCTTGAGAAATTGGTTTTGGTATCACAAAACCCCTAGCCACATTGTCACAGCCTAAACTTGAGAGGAAAAGATTACCCAATGTTAACTAAAGTGGGCTATAATGGGGGAAGAGATGGCTTGATTTTACACAGCATTTGGCTAAAATGGGGGAAGGGAATGCTTGTCTGTACTCTATTTTTGGCTGAGGAAAGGAAGGTATATACCTCCCCCACAGTCACCTACATCCTGGGATTGTTGCAAACAGCTATGCAGACTCTTTAGGCATATTCATATGTTTTATATCTAATGCTGAATGACTGTTTAGGCAGAATAAAGTGATATTAATCAAATGCTCCTTTCAGTGATCCATGGTCCTTCAAGCACGCGGGAGCACACACACACACCCTAGTCACACTGTCTCAGCCTCAAAGGAAATGCATGGCAACATTACTTAGCTAGACAACACACAGGGATGTTGTTTAACAGAGTAGCTTTGGGTTAAGGGTGAGAGGGAATTGGTTAAAAGGTGCAGGGCAGACAATCCATCTCTGAGCTATGCCATTATCTTTGGGATAGACAATTTTTCGTTTTTAAACTCTATTCAGAAAAATTGGAAATATTACTGCTGATGAAAATAGAGCACGCGCGCGTACACAAACACAGCCAATTCACACTGTCTCCGCCTCATTCAAAGAAAATGCATGGCAACATTATTTCGCTAAACAAAACACAGGGATGTTTTTTAAGACAGTAGCCTTTGGTTAAGGGGGAGAGGAAATTGGTTTTAAAACAACCCTAGTCACAATTATCACAGGAAATGCATGGCAACATTGCTATGCTAGACAATACAAGAAAGGTATTTTTGGGGGGCTTTAAACTTACCAGCTGGAAAGCGTTCTTCCGGGTGCGGTGATCCCGCAAACTCCCACATTTCCCTCAGAGAAGGAAAATGTGTAAATCTGGCAATCTCATGTTGAGGAGGATTCGGGCCAAAGGTATCTATTATTTTATAAAATTTGTTTTTTAAACATTTAAATTTCCTCCGTGTCATTTGCCATGACTGGGGGTAGCCACTATCCCACAGTTCTTTAGCCACGTGGCGGAAAATATGGCAATTTTTCCGCGGCGTGCTCTGCATTACTAATGGCACAATTTTTTTGTAACGCAAAATTATGGCCAGCATAATTTGCACCTCCTCTGTCCGCCAATACATATACCTCTTTACCTGCTCCATCCTCAAACCCACGGAGGTTACAGTACCCGCAGTTCCTTTTTTATACCTTTTGCAAAGGTTAAAAATTCAGATAGTAAACAATGTTGCTGTTTATTTCAATAGAGATGTTAATAGCCGTATATGGGAACCACCCATATGTATTTAAGTACTTCTTTACAAAGTTTATTTTCATTATTGTTACAAAAAGTTGCAACCAAGGTCATCCATAGGCGATGTTTTTAAAAACACTATTGCCGCTCATATCTATCTATATATATATATATTGCATAGAAGAAGTAACAATGTAAAACACTGAAAATGCGCTCAACTCACATAATCAATGGAAAGAGAAGACAATGGAAAAGCGCCCAATTCACAGAAGAAATGGCATGTTAAAAAAGGGTGCGGATATCTATTGTTAGTACATCTAACTGTGAGATGTTAGTAGCTGTGTCTCTTATTATTGCTAGAGCTGCTGAACTTTGCTTTATTAACCTGAATTTTTCTGATGTGAACTGCTTGAGAGGAAGGGGACTCTGCACCTGCACTGCAAAAATAATCAATTTTGATACAACATCTACTGCCCTAGGTTCCATGCTGTGGAATGCTGGGATTTAAAGTTTGTTGTGGCCCCAGTCAGAGGTGGCTAAACAGGTCCTCCAAACTACAAGTCACAAAAATCAATGGCACAGAGCGATAATGGAAGCTGAAGTGGAGTCAACCAAAGCAAAACAGCCTTAGGTTCTTTTCTGGGGGAGAAGGTGGCACAGATGTGATGAATTGAGGAGGATTCATAGATGGATACTTTGCTTCCAAAACTAAAAAACCCAGTATCCCATTGCTGATGCTATTTGCAAGTTTGTTCTGACTCATAGCAACCCAAAGGCAATTTCAATAAGGGGTGTGGGGTGTTTATTTGGGGCTGAGAGAGTGTTTGTTTAATGTGTCCCAAAGGTGCATTCTGCAAGATCTATATACATATTAAAACTATTATTATTATTGGATCTCAATGCATCTTAGGAAGTAGATGTGTACAGATGGTGTTCAATGCTGGAAGATCTCTATACATATTGTTATTATTATTATTATTGCATCGCAATGCATCTTAGGAAGTAAATGGTAGTGTGGTCACTGTTCCCTTCCTTTCGCAGTATCTAGCGTACTTTTTTCCTTCCCAGCCCCCTCCACATGCAGGTCTCCATCCTTTCATAAAAGTTGCCATAATTTCATCATGTGATGAAATGAGGAGGAGATCACACACAGAGACACAAACAAACAAACACACACACACACACACACACACAAGTAAAAATGTCTCCGCCTCAGAGGAGATGTATGAGAAAATTGCTGGGCTACATAGACCATAGGGAATTTTTGGATTTTTTGAGTATGGGGGCATCTGCCACTGGGGCATCTCTTGAGAAATTGTTTTTGGTATCACAAAACCCCTAGCCACATTGTCACAGCCTAAACCTGAGAGGGAAAGATTACCAATGTTAACTAAAGAGTGCTATCATGGGGAAAGAGATGGCTTGATTTTACACAGCATTTGGCTCAAATGGGGGAAGGGAAGGCAAGGCTTGTTTGTACTCTGCATTTGGCTCAGGAAATGAATGGAATAACAAAGGATAAGATTAGTTGCCATTAAAACAAGTTAAAGGAAGGTATATACCTCCCCCACATTCACCTACA
>NW_024806648.1:0-3936 GCF_019175285.1 Sceloporus undulatus | reverse complement strand
AATAACACTTGTAAGTATCAAAGGTTAAGCCATTTTCACATGAGATGTAAGTGTGAACAAGAACAATAGGAGACCCGAGCATGGGGATAGGTTACGTAATATCTCCCTCCCCATTGTGGTTTTTATAAAGGTTGGCTGACATGATTTCCCTGAAACAAGCCTCATAGTCAGAGTCTGAGCCAGCATGATATAGTGGCTTCAGCTGTGGGATTTAGGACTCTACAAGCCAGAGTTTGCATCCTCACTCAGCCATGGATAGTCTCTCAGCCTAGGAGACAGGCAATGGTAAACATCCTCCAAATAAGTTTTGCCAAGAAAATCTTATGATAGGGTTGCCATAAGCTGGAAACCACATAGCAAAAAAGAAAAAAAGGCTTTAATTTACTGGAAGCATGGAGAATTTTTCTTTATAGATATATAACTACTTAACAGTACCACAATCATCAGCATTTCTTGCTATTTTCCAGGGCTGGTAGCCAAACATTGTTTACTTTAAGGGTTTCCTCTTTCCTGTTGAAATTGTTCAGGTGTTTGTGGATTTCAGTGGCTTCCATGTGCATCCTGACATGGTAGTTGTTGGCATGGTCCAGAATTTCAGTGTTTTCAAACAGTATTTTATGCCCAGGATGGTTTGTAACATGTTCTGCTACTGCTGATTTTTCTGGCTGGCCCAATCTGCAATGTCTCCCGTGTTCCTTGATTCTTGTTTGCACACTGCATTTGGTGGTCCCTATGTAGCAAGATAAAGACTCAACAAAGGCAAATGAGAAATCTCCCAGCAGACAATGATCACTATCAAGCAGACACTAATCCTGTTTTGCAGACCCTCCCATCATGAGGCCTGCCATTAGCAACAGAACAATACACATGCAAATCACTCCTGCTTTTCCAGGTCATACTATATACAGTATATAACCCAGTCCTTTCCAGGCAAGCATTCTTTGAAGATGCCAGCCACAGATGCTGGCAAAACATCAGGAAGAAACTTCTAGAACATGGCCACATAGCTCAAAAAACCCACAAAAACTATGTTTTAATGACTGTTTGAAGTTAATGAGACTAACTGGGAAAAAGAAATTACTAGTACAGGCTTTTGCGGACTATAGTCCACTTCCTCAGATGCATAATTTATGCTAGAAATCTATTTTTCCCCAATTAGGGAATTCCTCTGTGTCTTTTAATACTATTTTATGCTGAAACAGATTAACACAGCTATTATAATTATAATTTTGTATAATTATCTTTTATTTGCTCTCCCAACCTCACATATCAAGTGCATAACTGATTTATTGAACTCTAACCTACCTTACTATTATTATTATTTTTTAACATGGAAATTGCACAGCTAGCTGCATTGTTTTTTATTGCTTTCTTTCCTTCTCTTATAAAATAAATATTGTAAGTAAGTAAATATGTTTTTTTTTAACTTTCATTAGTATTTTTATTCTGGTGTCAACATCTTATAAAAGTGTTTTAAAGGGCAGACCACCCCCATCCTATATAATTTACATGAAGCATAACTCCTTTTGTCCCCAAGAGATGACAGAGGAAATTCTAAGGAAGCTTTTTTGTGTATGTGCAGGAAGCAATTCAGAGGGAGTGTGGAATATCTGAGAGCAAACAGAGACTCAAGTGGGCAATATTTTGCATGCTTAAATAATGTGATAATGTGTGTATGGGTACACACACATACACACACACACGTATAACAGTTGCAGTGGAACTAGTAACTTTTTGAGATAATGCAATCCTATGGGAGCCCCAGTGCACCCTGCATTTATTCATATAGAGAGAATCATATCAGGACTTTATGAATCATTGATTTAATCACAACCATCAATTTACAGAAGATGCCATACATTATCTATTTTTTCTGTTAATCAAGAAGTTTGAATACTTGAACTCAGAACCCCTCTGAACATACACATGTGAATAACTTGTTATGATAAATCGAATGTTTTATCTGTGTGTAAGTTTTCTGGTATGACCCTAAAATGGAAATCCAGTTGCCACTATGTGCCCAGAGGCGAGGTGGTCACATAGGCACACTGGTCACATAGATCCAAGGACTCATTTGCAGATCAATCAACCAATTTCAGGAATTGCAAACAGGGAGAGACAAGGAATCAAGATGATTCATGGCCCGGATGACTTTTGGCCACAAGATAGATAAGAACCATTGCCCCCCTCTGGAATCTATCTACTTCAAGGAAACCTTTATGTTAATTTGGCTTTTTTGATATACAGCAATCAACCTTTGCTACAGGCTATTTTCAGCATATGAAAGACTTCCAAAATTCTGGTTAAGTGTGACTGGTTAGGATTCATGGGGACACTATGGCCTGGGACAAAGCACCAGAAAAAGGCGGCCTACTGGTGGCCTTTTTTCCTCCAGGAAGCCGCAGCCCCAAATTGCGCAGCTTCCCTCTGGTGGAAAAAGAATCTGAGAAAAGCGGGTTCTTTTTAAGCTGCAGGGATGGCATAACAAGTGCGCCACTGGCTGCACGGAAGCTCTGTGTGGCAATGTGCAGATGCCGTGTGACGCTTATATAACAATGGTGGTGCCCATGTACACAGAGCGCCACCATTGTTACACCGCTGGATGCGGCCCGGCAAGGCCTTGGGACTGGCCCCAGCCCGGTCCTGCCGCCGATTGCCACCGGGGCCTTTGGCCTCTCGCGCGCAGGGGCAAGGGGGGCAATTGTCTATAGACGCCTCAGAAACATGCATTTATATTAACATATTTTTAAAAAATCAGCAAATTTTTTTGCGTGTCCTCCACTTTTTAAAAAAAAGTGTCCACCATTTGAAAATGTTGTCCTGCATTTGTCCCGGTTTATTTATTTATTTACATTTTAAAAAAATTATTTAATTATTTATTTTTTGGCTTCGGCCCCCCAGTTGTCTGAGAGACAGCAACCCGGCCCCCGGCTCAAAATGGTTGCCTACCCCTGTTCTAGGGTTAGGGACCTTGCAGTTGCCGTACTGTCCCTAACCCTACAACCAGTGCTGGTATGCCGCTTTATGGTGGTATGTACCAAGCCAATGTCACTTTGAATTTACAACTCATTCCCTGCTCCTGTCCCTACATCTGGTTGAGTCCAACTATACATCAGTCCACCTGGAACACTCCAGACTGGTAATATCACCATTAGAAAAGCCTTGTGTCTATTCCATGCTAACTTGCTTTATTCCTGAGTCTTGTTAGAATGTGTGAACGTCTGTCTTTGTATGCCTGATCTAATAATACAGGTAAATTTACAATTCACTTTAACGAAACCTTGTCTCTGCGGATCTATGCCCGTAGCTCCCTCTGTATAAATTGTGTTTGCCTCCTGCTAACTATTTGAGCTTATTACAATTCCCCAAGTTCAAGTCCATTTTACAAACTGTACCTGTCTATAGATCTGCAATGTGTACAGTGTACATCGGTTGAACATAATGTGTGAAGAACTGTACCAGGGTACAGAGCAACAATCTATGTATACCTATAGATAGTACCAGTGTTGAATTTAATGTGTGAGCACACCTAATTAAAATAGCAAAGCTCTGGGTGTAATACAACTTGCCACCTTATCATACCACATCAGGAAAGGTGTATAAACCATGCAGGCATACTATAACTTGGATGACAGGTTATGTTGCACAAGGCTATGTGTCTCTGGCCTCATTTCACATACACATACTGTAGACCTTAGTGGCTACACTGTGGTGATAGGAAACTATGGGAAAAGGATACTTTGAGCAATGGAGGATGGAACATAATTTCATTAAAAAGGGGAACCTGGTTCACAGAAAAGTAAACCTCACCACACCAGTGAAATACTTGGTTTCTCGTCCATCTCGCGTACATTTACATCACGACGCCGGAAAAGGTGGCTGGAGTGGCTGGGGCCACCTTGGCATGAGGCAGGAAAGCTGTCCTGGTTTCTTTTT